>NW_017259251.1:290241-299666 GCF_001594045.1 Atta colombica
ATCTAATTTTCTTTGGAAAGAAAAATTTCTAATTAATGCAAAGATGTGAATATCAATTCAAAATCAATTCAAGAAATATATGTATTTTTGCGATACGAGTATGTGATAAAGAAGCGATTTATCGATCTTCGAGATTATTGAGGATGCAGGTAAGAGTCAAGGATACGCAAAATAACTACCGATCTATCGCAAGTCGATAAAGAAGATATCACTGTAATAATATCAACAAGTTAAACAATAGACGTAGATTTTAGCGAGATTTTTATTTCTACTTAGTGATAATAATTTAATTAAAAACTAATACTTACATAATTTAATTAAAAATGTTTACATAATTTTATCTATCAAAATTTACTAATTTACTATTTTAATCAACTTGATCATTACGTTAGAAATAAACGGTACACAATATTGTCTTAATCTTATAATTTAAAAATGTAAAATTTCTTTGCTGCCAATATATCACAAATTAAATGAAAATAAAACTAAAACATCGGAATCTTAAATATCATTTTAGTCATCTTTCTTTCTCATCGAAGACACAGTGCTCTGCAAGTAGAACAAGAAATTTTTCTTGAAACGCAACAAAAATTCACGATGTCGTTATGAACGCACACATTATCGGCTCTCAATATTATTTTCTATTCGTATCATCGTTTCCCTCTTCGGGAAAAGTGACTTTCTGATATTTTACGTTAGAAAGACGTGTATCAAATTCAAAATCGAATCTTATGTACACGTGACTTCTCCTCACGAGAGGGCTACAAAGGAACCGCTGCTCTTCTGCCGAGTTATTCCTTGGATAACTCGACATAGACAGAACGCGAATGGACGTCGGAAGCTGTGAGTTATCTATGAGAACGTCACGGTCCATCACCCGCGACTCCATCCGCGCGGATGCTCCACTCTTGCATGTTACCATCTGCACGGCACCGTTACCGCCGCGTTGTCTTAACCAGAGTTCTCTTGAGCGGCGCACAATCGCGAAGGTGTATTTGAACGGTCGATCAAAAAATTAATTTAAATCAAATTAATCTCTAGACTCTTTGGTATGGTATACTTGACTTTTTTCCAATGCTTCTATTGCTTATAAGTTTTTTATTAATAAGAATACAATAATATATAGTAACGTTATGCTTTTTAGGTCCGCGATTTTCTAATTAACTTGTAGTTTGGATTTAATCTCAGTAAGTTTTAACTGTTAGACTACAAAACCATCAGTTTAGTGATTAATCATAGCTAAAAAAGGACAATTTTTACAATAGCATTAAATCTAACAAAAAATGATTGAGCCTTAATCTCTGGCGTTTCAAAAAAAAAAATGTTTACAATATTTTTATGAAAGTTATAAGCAATTGAATTAAGTTAGGCATGCCAATGTGTTGTTCCCGATGATACATTTAAGGATTAAGTTTTTAATTTCAAAAAGCTGTTTGTTGCAGATAAAAAACGATCAGAGAATAAATTGATATTATTATAGGTATTTATTACGGCAAAAACTATTAAGATAAATATTAAAAACAAATTAAAATAAATTAAAATAAAATTGCCAAAAAAGAAAGATTATGCTAATTATTAGATGTTGATAATTAATCTATTTTTTAATATTTATCAAATCGATATAAACATTAAATCATACATACGTTTCAAGTCTTGATCAAGTCATCCTCAGTGTGAAACAAGTAATTAGACTGATTGAAAATAGAAATGAAAATAAAAACAAAAAGATTGCAATGTAAATTAATTACATAAAAATAATTAATAATTTAAATATAATAAAACGTTAATGATGTCATTAGTAATAAAAGTATTCATGAAGTTACATTCTATTTCGATAGAAGAATTAAGAGTACAACAATAAACGAGATCGCGTGATCAAAACCATTATAAAAATAAACATTAAAATAAAAATTAAAATAAATAAATATAAAAATTAAAATAGATAAATATTAATTAAATTAGTGAATGGAAACGAAGAATTTTTAACGGATAATTAATCAAGTTTCCACATATTTCTATGAATTATTCGATAGTTGTTCATTATTTATCGTTCACAACAATAATTGCTGTAAAAGCTGCACATCCAATGCATGGAGAGCTTAGAAAGCGAATTCTCTCATGAATATGAAGGGTTCTTCTTCGGTGAAAATGTATTCGAGCATCGCATGTTTTCATAATGCTCTCGTCTTATGGAATACGCTGAATATTTCTGTTAGTCACGAACTCGTTCGCAAAAATCATCGTGCAGATTCTCGGGCCATGCCCGGGGAACAACCAATGATTCTACATTTCTCGCGGAACCGTACATCTTTTCCGACACACTTCTCCAATACTTTTTTTATTACACGTTATTTGTTCCTTTCTTTCCCAAGATGCGAACCGCATTCGCCTCGTTTCAAGCACAAAAACCTACTGGCATAAAGAGCGGGTCAGTTTTTCCGATTCTTGATGGTCAGCTGGAGGTTGCGTTCCCGATGAAGTCGTCGATATCGACGCTGAATCCGACGTTCACGCTGCTTCGCGGTGAAGAAAAACACGCGAACTATGGCCGAACGGTTGTTGCGCACCGCAGACAATGATTAGCGTCTACGTCAAATCTTATGCCTAACAGATAGCTGCAGACTTTCACCGAGATGAATCGCGCGGTCGGGAAGAATACGCGTTCGATCTTTGGAGAAAGGCCGCGCTGTGCCCCAAACGTGTTACTCGACATCGTGCCCAGGATGGAAAAACCGTGTCCACGATGGAAAAATCATGATAAAGTGAGAGCCTATAGATGACGGCCACAAAGTAATAATGGAGAGGTATGCTCTCTCTCATACGATTTGCAAAAATGATTACCGATGTGTTGGATTTATAAAGAAGAAACACAGTTTGACGTATCTACAGAGATTGCACCTCTCTAGATTTAAACTTTCTAAAATAATTCGCGATTTATGTTTATCTGCTAATTAAGGCAAGTAAATCTATCGTAACACTTGCTTCTGCGTTTTCTTGGAAGATTTACTAAATAAGAAAAATAGGAAGAAAAAGAAGAAGAAGAAGAAGATAAATCTTTGTCTATGTATTTTCTGCAATTTCATTACCGACATAATTGTTAGTTTTCATCCACAAATATATATAAATCAATTTAACAGACTATAAGTCTTATACAGAAATGAGCAGAAAATGAGCAGAAAGTTTATAGCTTTAGGCAGCGCATGGAAATTTCTCTCTATTCGAAAGGTGAAGATATACGTGGGAGTTCAGTCGAGGTCTATTAGATCTCAAAGTAATATTCTTAAGATCAAAGCGGCGAACAGCGACGGCTACTTCAAACAGCAGTTCCTATCTTATAAATATTTCTCGTGATTTCCAATTATGCAAAAGAACGAAAGAAATAGAGAGGAAAGGCAGACTTCTCTCCTCATAACTTGTCACCAATATCAATTAATAGTCCGCAAAATCTTCTTCACGGTTGATTAAGAGGCACTTGGCGGTCCAGAAACGACTGGTTCCAGCTGCAAAACTCGCCCCTGTCTTTCATCGACAGCTTTCTGGCGGGGCCGAAAGACGAAAAGCACAAGTATAATCCCGGACAAGCGCGGAACCGAGGCGAACACGACGAGGGGCGACGGAGGGAAGAAGAGTGGAAGGTGGATTGGCGGAGATGCAGCTTAGGATTCCGAGTATACCCGAGCAGTTTCTGGTTGGTTGGTAAGTGGGACTAGCGGGGACTCATAGGCACGTAGCGTCCTACGCGAAGCCGCAGTCGGGCTCAAACCCCGAAACAATCTCATCGCGGGTTATCTTCCATCCACACCGGTCTCTCCGAGCACAGTACCAACAGCACCAACAATAACGATAACACCAATAAAGACTCGCGAACAGTACGGTTCACGGCCTCGGAAGAGTTCAAGAACGCGGAAGAGGGTGCGAGACAGAATTTTGTCTTTTGTCACTGCGATCTTGGCTGCCAGTCCGAGTCGCGTGATCACCGTAGCTGTCAAATCACTGCCATCGGCGATTGTCAAACGATCCCCTGTATATTCGATCGCGGTAGCGCGCGAATCGTAGGAGGTTTCCTTTTGAGAAAAAAATCGGTTGAAGCAATCAGGAATCAAGGAGAAATCAGAGAACGATTGGTGGATTGGAGTCGACTGATCTACCGGCTTATCAGTGGCGTGCAGGGCGTGCGAGAAGTACACCTTCCTTCTTTCCTATCAGAGATCGCGGTCGAGGTCGCGTTCAAGGTGGCGCGAGGACGAAAGTCTATAAGGTCCAGGGTCAATCTACCTACGCGCTACACGAGGTATGAAATCTTCATAGTTTTGCTTTGGAATGTTAATAAAGATACGGGATAGTAGTGTATTTGCGAATTGTATCGTGAGAATTTGTATCGAGCTCTTTCAGCTATGATTTTTATTTATTAGTACATATTTTATTATATATACATGTGATAGTTTGTATGTTTTTATTTTTGATAATTTTCTTTCATTTTCTCTAGTTTCTCTATTATAAATAAATCAAAAGAATTTAATAGAAATTGTTTTTTTAATAATAGATAACAAAATTATAATTTATTAATATATGTATATAATATGTAATGACATCAAATAGATAAAAAAATATATATGTGACAAATTTTGTTATCTAACCATTATTCGTGCAACTATTATACTACAGATAACGGAACTGTGAAATAAGTACGTTTGCTTTGCCGCGTAATTGTTGATGATGAAGCGATTGCTATCTTTTTTATCTTGTCTTGTAGCAACGCGGTAGCTGATTCGATTTACGATTGATTCAATTTCTATATAAATGATATTTCGTGTCTACAAATTCGCAACGTCGTCAGGTGTACAAATTAACTGGATTGAGAAAAACGGGAAAGTACATCGCAGACGCGCGTTCCTCATTATTTATGTTTCTTTTTTTTACGGACAATGTTCGTTCGACATCGATGATTCCGCCGCCGAAGCGAAGGTACAACATTCCGATCACTTTGCTCTTCGTACTTCCGTTACAATCTACGTGTCCAACTACCGGGCGCTACCGATGTGAATCGAGCCGGTGGGTGTATTCATTATTAAATGTCTTATTCTAGATAATCGTGCCTTCCTTCCTTCTTATAAGGTATCATCCTCTTTCTTATTACGAATATTGCTCGTTCCTTCTTGGAAAAGGGGGAAGAAGACGATAATATATTATTATCCTTTGATGGATCGTTCATCAAATAAGCCGATTTTCCATTAGGGAAAAGAATTTGCCTTTATTTTCATACGTTTTAGGCCCGATTCTGCCAATATAAGATCAATTTTAATCTCGATTCAATTTATTCTTTTTTTTCTACTTCTTTTATGCCTGTTTATATCAATGTACACTGAAAAAAATTTCTGATTGAAAATGGACGAATCAGAATTTTGTGATTAAATTTATTAGAATTCTAGTTGAGATAACCAGAATTCTGTTTAATACAACATTTTGATAAAATCTAGAATTCTTATTTTTATCAGAATAATTATATTAATCAGAATTCTAATTATCTCAACTAGAATTCTAATAAATTTAACAAAAAAATTCTGATTCGTCCATTTTCCATCAGAATTATTATTTAATCCAATCAGACCATTTTTCTTAATTTCAATTCAACTATCTTTTTCTAATTCTAAGAATTAAAAATTAAGAATTAAAGTTAATCTACAATCTTGGTAGAACTCTTAAAATTAGAAAAAGATAAACAGTAAAATCCAGCTGAGATTAATCTTACATTGATGAATCTAGGCCTTATTATTATTTCGATTCCCTTTCAAAATCAATCAATCACAAGTAGTTTCTGCATGCAATTTTCAAATATTATTGTAAAGGCAAGAAAGGGACGCACATGACGCATTTCTTTGATGTCTCGCGCATTACGGCAGCCTCCGACTAGTCGTTGTGGCAAATGATGCGACGAACCACGGGAGATTACAATGAGGAAAAGGGCTACGCAATGCGTTAAGCCAAAAGATCCGTTAGACGGTTACGTCGTCAGTGGCGTTGACGCGAATCGCCGCGCGAATTTCTCTCGTCTTCTTTCTCTTTGTCTTCTGCTTCGGCTTTTGAATCGCGCGAAATCCTTTATGTGTCGCGCGGACGCAAGACGTGAAACGCGAACGATTTTACAAGATCCATCAAGGTATTCTCTTTCTCTATTCTATCTTTTTCTCCGTCGCTCCGGTGTTCATATCCATTGCTAATTACACGACGCTTTTGTGTACAGTTGACCGCCACGCGCTTTCCTTTCAGTCTCGTTAGTCCGACAAATTGCCGAAACAAACGCATGCGTATCGATCCGTGAATGTTCGTTTTATTTGCGCAAGTAAATTAATGCTCGTTGCTCTCGCGAGTTGCTCATTAATGGTGAAATTATTCATACTCGCCTATAACTTTAACGTGCAACGAATTGCTAACGAGACAGAGAGAAACGTGTTTGAGATAGATAGATAGATAGATAGATAGATAGATAGATAGATAGATAGATAGATAGATAGATAGATAGATAGATAGATAGATAGATAGATAGATAGATAGATAGATAGATAGATAGATAGATAGATAGATAGATAGATAGATAGATAGATAGATAGATAGATAGATAGATAGATAGATAGATAGATAGATAGATAGATAGATAGATAGATAGATAGATGCATTTATTGTTGCTGTCTAGGGCAAGTCCTCTAAGAACATTAAAACAGAAGAAAAATGTAAAAACAGAAACATGCAATTAATGAAAATAATACAACAAAAACAAATCAAATTAATATAAAAAATATGAAAAAAAATTATATAAAGACGAAAGATGACACAGTGAGGAACGGATGCGAATAAAAAAAAAAAAGAAAAAGCCGCAATTATCAACTTGAGAGAGAGAGAGAGAGAGAGAAAGAGAGAGAGAGAGAGAGAGAGAGAGAGAGAGAGAGAGAGAGAGAGACAGACAGACAAAAAAATACCGAGTGTGTTAATTATACGGTTTGATCTTTTGCGTACTTTAATGTTTCTTTTTTAAATTGCGATTCATATCGTTAACATCATAAAAGCGTTCGTTCTTTTTTACTCGCTCTCTAAAACTGCGTGTACCGTTTTGCTATAACTCTATAATACTCGTTTCTACCAATGTGGATTAACTTTAACCTCGGTTCAACTAACTCATCATCTTTTTCTAATTCTTAGAATTAGAAAACGATGAAGAGTTAGTTGAATCGAGATTAAAATTAAACTACATATAAATGTAATATAAATGTAATATCTTTTTTTCTCCGTGTCCCTCATTACAAGAATAACGTAATTGTTACATTGTTCGTATAAATGGCCAATGTCGCGAATGTTTAAATACTTTGCGGTTGAAGCGTGGAAACTCATTCTCCCGCCCACAATTGTGCGGTTTACCGTGACGAAGAATGGCAAAAGTATGAAAAGTTTCCGAATAGCGGATAGTTTCCATTGTGCGTAAATTTAATCCAGAAATTTAATCTAGAAAACAATCATATCTTCTTCTTACGAATGAAACGAATAAACTCGAATAAGAATCACATTTCGCACACTGAGAAAAATGTCTGGTTAAAGATGGACAAATCAGAAGATTGCATCAATCTATTATCTTAATTGAACTTTTAGTAGATTTAACCAGAAAATTTAGATTTCGTCCATTTTCAATCAATCAAAATTCCAATGAATCCAGCCAGGCATTTTTCTTCAATACAGAGAAAATACCCGTGAGAGCGGGTATTCAGTAGCAATCGACACGGCATTACAGTTTCGAAACGATCGTATTTAATCAGCATTCTTTATCACGCTATCTCGCACGTGTGTATTCACTCGAAACGATAGACATTCTTCTCTTCTTTTTACACAGTCCGTGTCGCATTCTCGCTTCCGTTATACTGAGACGCGCATCCGTCGCAGGTACATATTCAGCAACCTGAGATACATATTCTAATGAAGCGTAATGTCTAACATCTGATGCTTGAAGCGTGCGGTGTCCGCTCGCACCCGCGCGAGCGAGCAAGCGAGCGAGCGGGCGCAGTTTGATACGGCCTTGCTAATGCAACGAGATAACGGCTCGTATGGTCGGTTTGTACCGAATGACCCAATTTCACCAGTGTCGTATGGCATACGTGCGATAACTGTTGCGGCACAAGCACCGACGCGCGGACAAGATCGAGCACGTGAAAGGAAAATACGTAGGTAGGCAGGCAGATAAGCGGTCAGCTCGCCATGGACCGATGCACGGACATTCAGGAAGACGAACAAATAAACACGCCGCCTCTCCCAACTATCTATCTCCTTCCTCGCCCCACCTAATTCCTATCTGTCGACGTAAACGATGTTTCGGACGGGAAAAACGCGGTCGACCTGCTTGACCACGAAGAAAAGATCGCGAGATTACAGTCGCGATTAACGCGAAAGGTCCTGTGTTAAAAAAAAAATTTTTGCGAGGACGGAAAGCGACTTCAGGCTTCATCGAAAGGGACACATCATGAATGAGGGAAATATCTCATACATACATTTCACGTAACGGAAATTCTATACGATTTCGCCAATCTATCGCAACTGCAGATTGCGGGCATTCTGGTTGTAACGAGAATTTCCATCTCTCCGAGTCGAACTTGACATGTAGCAATTACTTCGGTCGTTCTTCTTATTTGCATAATTTCGCACGATATAGACGTTATTTTTCTCTCATTGTCACACAAACGAGAAATTATATTTCTCGTGTTATTAACTTTGCATTATCGTATTCGAAAAAAAGAGTGCATTTCGCTTAGCTGTGTATGTGAATGTAGAGACATAAAATGCGAGTAAACAGAAAATTATAGAGAGGAAAGATGTAATGTGATAAAAGATAGGCTGGATTACGAGCTTCATATGCGACGAAATGGCATGTACTCGAGTTCGACGTGTACTTGAGTTCAACGTGAACTTTAGCCGCGCTCAGAAAAATCTAATTACCGTTGCGAGAGCGAGAGCTCTATCCTGTTAAGGTCGTCCCAAAGTAAACAGTATAGTTCGGACTGTATAAAGGGAAAATGCGTTACGTTCTATAATATATTATCCCATCCGTATCATGTAATATCTCGGCAAACCGCAGAGATACGAGATCTACAATCCTTTCCCTCATTCGCGATATTGACGCGGAAAAGCGAAAGCGACGATTTTTCGAGGGAAAACAGGAAGGGAAAAAAAGAAAAAAGAATCAAACGCAAGAAAGTAAACGCAAAAGTGAAGACGACGCGCGTTGAGCTACTTTTCGAAAAATATCTTTTCCGTTTCTTGTCCACTGAAAGTCCATTTTAGACTAATAATATATAATTCATAATTCGGAATTCAGAACAGAATTCTGCTAATAATTTTATGTGGTGTATAATATAAAAAAATACTTAATTAGAATATATATATATATA
>NW_017259251.1:299766-304415 GCF_001594045.1 Atta colombica
ATATACGTATAATCATAAGCAGAATTTTATCTTGAAATCTGATGGATTACGAATCGTCTAAAGTAGCCTTAACGGGATAGAAAATATACAACTGCAGTTCCATGATAGTTACTGACATAATATGCATTTTATTCGCAGGTTATAAGCGAACTACCGGTCTAAAGAAAGCGTCGCTTATATACGATAAGAACTTCTTGAAGGAAGACAAATTGCACGCGAAAATACGGTAACGGAAGCGGCAATTTTCCGTAATATTGATACTATAAGGATGCGGGCTATCCAGTGTTACGTTTATCTTGCGTTGCTGCTGATGACAGCGTCGGCCGTCCCGGCGTCATCGAAGGTCGACTCAGCCAAGGTCAAGAAAACCACGGCGATCACATCCGGAGGAGGCAAGAACACCTCGGCGATCACTGCGACGACGGCAGCGTCGAGGCCGATCGCGAACGCTACGTTATATTCCTCGTCATTTTCCTCGGCGGCGACGACGACGAGGACGACGGCAACGGTGCCGCACACAGTCGCTACATCCGCCACGACGACGCTGAAGCTGCCAGCCTCGTCAACGACCATCACGGCGACAGCGACGGCGACGACGACGACAACGACGACATCATCTGCGTCGCCGTCGCTAACGTCATCCACGGCGAGTCTTCCGACCTCCCGTGCTCCACAGGATGGCTCAAGTCCCACCTACATCACCGAGACATCGCCGAGGATAATCTCCCCTACTCAACATACCGCAGCCACGGTGTTGTCATCGAGAAAATCAGCGGCTTCTGCAACCGCCGCAGTCGCCGATGTCACGACCAGTGCGCCTTTGACGGCCAAGGAGACGCGGGAATCGCCCGGAAAGATTAGACCGCAAATCAAACTGACAACAAATTACACCACCGCCAGCGAGGTAAGCGCATTAATTCTAACCGATCGACCGACCGGTTGACTGCCCCCCCCCCCTCGTCTCTACCTGTACCGCGTCTCCGCTAGTCGTGTTTCTCGTATTGTTCCGTTTATTTTGCCTTAACTGCCGCCGGTCTTAACTATCACGGCACAGATTCCCGGCTTGTAATCGCTTTGCATGATGAATGGTCGCGAGCTCAACAGAATATCCAAGTCCTAATTGGCTTATACGTTAAGCCAGTCGCGTCGACGTACCGCCGTGAATTCCGCAAAATTCCGCGACGGCTGCTTTATACAGTCATGCAGGTCGCAAACGCGAAGTGATTTTCGAAACGTCGACATCCTACACGGTTTAATGTTAAAATTGAGGCAGCGCGTCATCCGGTGAATTTCGCTAGAAAATCAGAAATCGTCCGGAAGATAAGCGAGGAAGTTCTCCGAGAGATCAGCGAGGAGAAAACCAGTGACGAGAAATATTCTTCGTCCGTTGCTGTTCATTCACGTCTCCTACTGTTTCATGGAATGTTGGATAAGTTGTAATACGTTTCATTACGTTTTATGCCCGTCGTTGGATAATTCCATAATTAAAGTTCCTTCTCTAACTTATGCGATACGAGAGAAATTAAACTCCAAGTTCATCGAATAATAATATCTGCAATTCCAATAGGAAAAGTTCCACAGTTCTCATAAACGTATATTATTGGTATATCCTAGATCTACAAATTATTCCAAGTAAATCGGAAAGCAATATAGATAGAAGCTAGGAGAAAACTTACTTTACATTCACGCTTATCGAAAAAGATTAGAACGTGCTATAAAATTCCCGAAGTGCCGACAGAACTCTTTTTTCCTTCTTCTCTCATCATATGATGGAAAAGAATCCCAAATCTACCATTCCTGTTCGCCCCCTCTACTTTAAGCGAGTGCAGAAAAGCGTGTATCCGATGATGCGCGATAGAAAGGAACCCAGATTCGAGTTATACAGCCAACATAGAGGATCGTATGGGGTTTGAGAAAAAAATCCCATATAGGTCGACCGAGAAAGTAGCGTGTGCACCGTAACGTACCTCCGCGTACGTAGAAAATATGTATCTAATGCGCTCGCCGCGTAGACGACGAGCGTGGACGTATAACGCGTATGCAAAATGGCAAAAACGAGAAAGTAATCGGCATTCGGATACGGCTGGACGTCGTTACGGGACACATCGTAATTATCCAAGTTAATCGAGTGTGTGCCACGCTCCGTTCTGCGATAAAGCAAGATGAATCAGGCAATTGGGTCACACCTTAGGCAAATCTTTCATAGCCAAGGGGAGAAATCATTTCTTCTCTTTCCCGTGTTTTCCTTGCGCACGCAGACCTCTATAGGCCTCTATATATCCTCTAATTTACATGTCTTCAGATCTCCTTCTCATCTCTTTCTCTCTCTCTCTCTCTCTCTCTCTCTCTCTCTCTCTCTCTCTCTCTCTCTCTCTCACTCCCTCTTTCTCTCTCTTTCTTTATCCGCATTGAAGTAACGGCGGTACATATCGATGTTATATGAAACCGTTGAGTCATTTATGATCAAATAAGCGAACATAACGCGTCTTGATTACAAACGAACGATTTCGTTCCGTAGAATACGGTAAATCCGCCGCGTTCGCGCGCATGAGGTAACGGGGTGCGCGGAGTCATTAATAATAATTAAGTATCCTAACGTATCCGTAATAACCGCGCGAACGCTAACGACGGCAATGCGTAAATTGAGTATGTAATATCTCACGTGATGGAGTTATCTGTCCCGTCCGCTGGGTTGCGAGACGCGAACTCAATGCGTACGGTCGTGACGAGATTACGCCGAAAGAAAGCCTTATTATATACACTGAGAAAAAAATGATGTTACATCGACAGCATTATTTTAATTTAAAATAATTTTGTTTAATTCACATAACACTATTAAGGAAACATATCTTGTTTTGATAAAATTTTATATGTTTCATTAATACTGTTATTGAATTAACAAGATCATTTTCAGTTAAAATAATGCTGTTGATAATAATTTTTTTTCAGTGTTCGAACAAGAATCGAACTATTAAGAATCGCCATCACATCCCAATTCGTATGAGCAATGTCACGTTTCGTCGTACGAACAATGTCGTGATTACATTTTATGTCAAAATATATTTTATTTTCGATCGCGATACGCTCTCGTCGTTAAATTATGTACGAATCAATAGAGAAAAGAAGGAAGACGAAAGGAATCTCCCTCTGAATAAGAATAATATATGCATCTAATTAGGAGTAAATTTAATCAACTGCGATCTAATTAATTCCTCCGTCAGATCGTAACACTCGCCGGCGAGTGTGATATAATAGAGACAGGAAGAAAATTCAATTAACCACGGCTTAATTATCCGTGATTAATTGAATTCACTTCCTCTACCTGTATCGTGGTCAGCGCTATGATCTGAACAGAGAGACGAGGGATCTATAGATCGCGATTAAAGTTAACCAACGCCGGTGAAAATCGAACCTTGGCTTCGACGGACGGAATTTAATTGATATACGTCATATGGAGAGAAAAAAAATTTTGTTAATTTAACAAACTATCGATATCTGTAACAAATTTGACAAATTCGTAGACAAAATTCCGTAGACGATTATCTCTAACTTCCAATATTTCGAAATTTTATATATTTTCATCCAATTTGGAAACCATTAAATATTTTATTGAGAGTAATTTAACGTAGACATGCAAATTACTATTAATGTTGCTGACATTGCTTGAATTTAATTATTATTAAATTCAAGCAATATTCCGTATATTATAATATTTCGGTAATATTCCGAAACTGCGTAGATGTATACGCATATCAAACTTCATTAAAACTAAGAATTTTAATTTTCTAGAAAATTTCGCAAAAACCTGATTTTTTTCTCCCTGACTTTTCCCTAATTTCTCTGATCAATTTCAATTTCCCTAATTTCTCTGATTTCCAGTTTTGTAGCAATCCTGGTTTTTCAAGCAATCACATATAACGAATCAGTTTTTGTTCTAATAATAAACTTAGTGTGCTCAGCGTGCGTTGCAACGCCCCGGGGAAGTCACGCCGGTGCTTCACGGCAAACTGGTACAAATGAACATACAATAAGTGCATGTGAAAGAACAACTTCAGCGGGTAATTGCGGGTTGCGGAGGTGATACGAGTCGCACCATTCATCCCGATATCGAATGAAAATCGCTGGGAATCGTTCGCGTGAACGTACGCCTCAGCCAAGGCATACCGATTTCGTCCTGGATTTAACGTATGGGAAGTCGGATATTCCTCGTTACTAGGGCGGGAAAAGTGAAGCAATACAGGTTATTTTTCTTTATCATTGAGAAAAGAGGCGAGGTTTCGACAGTCATAGAACAGCGCGTTTCTTTACTGAGAAAAATGATTTTGTTACAGGAACAAATCAAGGGAAAGCAAGTGTGATATTTGTTTAAAAAAATGATCGATTTGTTACGATTGCAAATTAATTCGTCAATGTAACAAATAATCAATAGTACCGCTAGCAAATTAGAGGCTCATATATATAAATAAAAAAGTTGTAGACGGTTGCAAGGCTTCAAATCGTAAGAAATTGACCAATTCTAGTCAAGCATTTTTCCTATATTAGACTATGCTTGATCGGTTTTCTACGACTTAAGACTCCACGATCATCTACGAATTCTAAAGTTTATCTACAAGTTAGATTCTATATACATAAAATTCTATATATATATA
>NW_017259251.1:304515-311643 GCF_001594045.1 Atta colombica
TAACAAAATTTGTTGTCATATATTTACCAATCACCGGTTAAAGGTACTTGGTGACTTGCTAAATTTTTAAGCTTGCTAATTTTAAGAATTTTGTTAATTTAACAAGCAATCAGTAAAATATGTGACAACAAATTTTGTTATTGTGATTGCTGCTATATCAATTATTAGTAATAAAAGTAATTATCAGTAATAAAAGCAAACTACAATCTAATCTACCTTTTGGATAGATTTTAGGTTCGTTTACATAGAATTCATAGATGATTCGTAGAATCGTAGAAAACCGACCAGCACAGTCAAATATAAGGAGAATTGATCAATTTGATTTGAGGTCCTGCAATCGTCTACGACTTTTATATATATATATATATATATGAGCCTCTTATTTGCTAGCAATACTGTTGATTATTTGTTACATTGACGAATTAATTTGCAATCGTAACAAATCGATCGTTTTAAACAAATATCACATTTGCTTTCTCTTGATTTGTTTCTATAACAAAATCATTTCTCTCAGTGCTCAGTGTTTCATGCCGAACGCACGGCTAATTTCTACGACATTTCTTTGACGAAACAGCACTTCTTCCGATTTATACATATCATATTGTAGGAAAGGAAGCACGCTCGGTCAAACACGATTATTACAGTGCATACGTATGCATCAGTCACGGATGTCTAAGGGTAACGATCGTATCTTGAACGCCGAGTTAAACTTCGATACGCGTGTTCGTTATTGGCACAAATTCCTGATTTTACCACGTGCTGTAATCGACCGTGCTCTGTTTCCATTTGACATTATATAATCCTCCATTTGACTTATTATCGTATGATCATTATTATCGTACTTTCTTCTTAGCGAACAATGACCGAATCGTCGGAATAATGTGCATTAAGTGCTTTGCTTTAATCGAAAACATTTATCGAGGGCAAACACCTGGTACTTGATATTACCCCTTCCCTTGATTAGCGGTATAAAATACCGACATCCTGTATACGTAATAAAACTATGTTGCAAAATAAAGTGGGCACGCCGGTCATTATCGTGGAACTTTCT
The DNA here is from genome assembly GCF_001594045.1 of Atta colombica. Taxonomy (NCBI): domain Eukaryota; kingdom Metazoa; phylum Arthropoda; class Insecta; order Hymenoptera; family Formicidae; genus Atta; species Atta colombica. The sequence goes on from NW_017259251.1 coordinate 305,567, forward strand.
GCGCGGCACGCTTTTAGGAAGGCGTATTTTCAAATGATGCAAATCGTAATTAGACGGCAGATCGAAGTAGACCATCGAACGTATTAAGATTGGAATAACCCCGCTTTCCTATAAGGCAGAAATCTATTACCCGCGGATTCACGGTAGTGGATTCTTGATTTGCGCTTCCATGATAACGTCCGTAATTTCCGTCCCGCGAGTATTTGGGATGCTGCATCTCGATCGTGCTCTCTCGACTCGATTCGTCCAGCATCAGTATTGTGGCGATATATCCTGACGTTTACGATTGGCCTCTTTTAACCGGCGGTCCGTGGCGCATTACCGCGATAGCAAGAATAGCAGAATAGCGAGCAAGATAGAAATAGAGAAGTTTGCTAACGGTCCCGAATAGGAATTTTGCCCCTCGCTATGCATGCTCCCGAGTTACGCGTAACGGAGCATAGTTTTCCGAAGACGAAACGACGTGGCATAACACAAAATTAGAAAGTATAAAATCAAAATAAAAATTCCAATCATCATAACAGATAGTCTTGCTTATATTATCATAATCTTTGATAGCCGAAGGTTTGGAGTTCATAATTGTCTCACAAGAGACTCTCTTGAAGTACGATTCTGATTCTAAACTTTTTATACATATATGTTACATAAATAAATAAATATAAATAAATAAATTTATAAAATATCAATTGGTATGAAAATCAATATGAAAAATCCGTTTTAAGAAATAAAATCATCCTTTATGAGTACAACAAGTATTTTTTTAGTTTTTCTTATAATATCTCAGAAACTATTCGAGATCAAAAAATATTTAATACAAAAGTTTTATAATAAAATTACCTCTATGTCAATAATGTTAAAAAAAAAATAATTTTTCTAAAATTAATTTTTAAAAACATTTATTTTTAAAAGTAATTTTTTTATTTAAAAAATGTTATAGATAAATAGAGCAATTTTATTATAAAAAACTATTATATTACACATTTTTGATATCTCATAATTTCTACAATATTATGAAAAAAAGTTATTAAAAATCACTTTATGTATAGGGAATAATTTCACCCTTAAAAGCGTTTTTCACCAACTTATATTTTCTAAATTCATCTATTTATGTAATCAATAAAAAGTTTCATTAAAATTAGAATTATACTTCGAGAGATTCTCTCAGAAGAAGGTCGTTTAAAGCAAGTGTTGTTTGGCTTATGAAAGAATTGCTCGATGATTGAACTGTTCGATCTTCCTCGCATTAGCCAAGTCAGCTTACACGTAATATCGCGGTTTCGGTATTCAATATTTATTGCTTTCACGCGTTTCACCGTGAGATTAAGTAATTCCGTATCTCAGGATCGCTTGCTAGAAAGTGCGCGCCGTAATTGAAGCAAGTGAACGACGGCGAGGATGCATTCGCATTCTTGCTGAAAAATTCGCGTGTTACCATTTTCATTTCTCATTAAATACAGAGGACTCTCCCTTCGTATAACCGTAACGATATGTCAAGATAACGATAGCCACCGTTTCGTGCGCGACTAATAATAGTGCTGGATACTGGATGGCATTTCTACATACAGCCGTTGTTGATCTAACAAAAACAGCCGTGAAAAGAGCGCAACGGTAAACGGACCGTTGGGTTCTTTTCCTCGAAGGTTAATAATTGTATTGTAAAGATCTCGGAAACGCGACATCCGCGACGGTTCGTCACGAGCGTCGTGATATCCGAAGCTACAACTGCAGTCATTACCTGTTGGATAATGACCATCTAATTCTTAAACGGACGCGCGATACCGCAATTACGATCGTTGCGTTACGATGCGACAATCTATCTCACGATTTACGACAGGTTCCTTTAGATTTTACGACACCTGCGGGCAATTTCGAAAAAGGGACTTTTTTTTTCACTTGCGATGTCAATGAAAAAAAACTTTATATTACTTCCGGAGATCATTTGGCAGCACACACAAAAAGAACGGTTTTGCTAAAGTATCTAAAAAATTGAAAAGAATTTCGTTGGACCATCAAAATAATTATGTAGAAATCTCGAGTTAATCGGCATGGATGTAAAAAGTTTTGACGTTTTTAGAAACCAGTTTGAGCGTTCTATATAATTATTTTAATCCACATTAAAATCTATAGAATATCAATTTAACCTAATTTAAGTCGCCACTGCTTCTACTCAATGTATTATTATTTTATATTAAAACAATAATTAAATTTAAAATCACATAGTGTCAAACTTAATCATTATTTTAGTATAAAATAACGATATTGATTAAAAAGCGACGTCTTAAATTAGATGAAATTTAAAACTTGACAGATTAACAGTGCAAGGAAATCTTATTTTCAAATCTGTATCTAATTAAATTTTTAGACATAGTTCAGCAAAACCGTCCTTATTGCAGCTTCTTTATTATCATTTGATACCCGTTATAAAATATGTAATTATAAATGAAATTATAAATAAAATTATAAATGAAATCGATAAAGATAAATCAAATAAGAGAAAGAATTCTATTTTCAGTCAAAGCGGATCTTGGTGCTGAATAATGTTGATATGTAAATTTGCAAATATATATTTTTTAGTTCTATAAACTGCGAGTCGATTTATCAATTTGTCGGACTAGTCTTGCAAATTTGCATGAACATTGTCACCAAGATCCGCTTTGAGCGAAAATAGGATTCTTTCATTTATGAAATATGCTGAAAAAATTAAATCTTAATAAATATTTGTTTGAATAGTTCTAAGTAAATTATTTACTAAATAAATATAAATATATATTTATTTTTGATATAAAAATCAACAATTTGATTTAATTATCATTTTTTTAATTGAATAAATATTTATTACTGTATTATATATACTGTAAGAAATATACATTAAAGAGTTCGTCAATTTTTTTCGGTGTACATACAATTTGCTCATATTTTATATCAATATCAATTTTAATAAATTATTAATTTATTTGTCTCTCTCTTATTTAGTTATCTTTAAAAAAAAACACTTTGAATTACGAGCTCTAAATAATCATCCGGTATGCGGTCCGGTTTTTTGAATTTTAAATTACGAGGTTGCATTCCTCGCATGAGTTTACACCAGCCGTGTCAGCCGTTTCTCACATTAATCGATCCATCTAATCAATCATCTTCCGCTTAAAAATTCATATCCGAGGACGCGTTGCACTTTGCAATACGTCGATATATTAACTCGACAAATCTACGAACGGCGAAAGGAGGGCGAGCGTTCACGGTCGTGACGCAAACGGATCAGTCGGTGCTAATATCGGTAGTGGAACGTGACGATGCCGAGACGAAAAGAAAATGCGAAGGAAAATAAACGAAAAAATGGGGAGGAAGGAAAAGGAATATATACACACACACACACACACACACACACGCGCGCGCGCGCGCGCGCGCGCACACACACACACACACACACACATATATATATATATATATATATATAGGGGAAGAGAATAGCGGGCGATGGGCCGGCATCGCCATAGACAATTTACCATGGCCTATTCCCTAACATTAATCGATTCACTTTGTGTGCCACTTCGCGTTGCATTTGTCTACAAACAATAAAGCCGGTATTCTTCTTGCGTCTATGTAGACGAAATAAAGGACGACAAATCAATTAGTGATTCTACTTTAATTGCGACGACTTGTCAAAGAAGAGCGAGAAAAAATGCTCTCGTCCTTTTTTTCGCAAAGAAGCAAACATAAATATACAATATAAAGGAGATAATGGAAAAAAAAAACTGTCATAATAGTCCATCAATATGTTCTTAATAATCTAATTATGTTTTTTTCTTTAGATCTTTAGACGTCTTTCTTGAGATCTTTTATATCAGATTAAATGATAATATTCGTCGTTATATTACTTATAATTGTCTACTTATAATTTCTTTATACTACTTATAATTGCTTTTGATTTAATTTATTGACTATCATGATTCAAACGTATTAGCCGTCAGTTTATTAATAAATTATTCAAGAAGAAGTTGTTCTTTTTATTTATGCTCGTGATTTTAATCACTGAGTCTCCAGGCGATCACTTATCTATATTGCACACTCTTAGTTTACCTGACTTTATTATTCAGACCAAGTTCTTCTTCATCTCGCCGCTTCTCTGAACCGCTATATTCACGAGCGACAAACAAACGAACTTTTCTACAGAATAAATACTTATGGTATGCGGACGTATGAGACGCAGGAGCGGAAAGATAACAGAAAGAGAAAAAATCGGGGAATCGTAACGTCCGAAAAAAAATTAAGAATCGCAAAGTAAATCCGGCAAAGAGATTCCAAGATGAGGAACTCGAAGGATCGCGTTTCGGTCAACGACCGCTTTATAAACGAGTGTTTTGTAGCTCGAGTTATGCGGTGGATTATGCGGCACGCGATGACATTATTTTCGAAGTCGAGCAGTTTTACGCCTCTCTCTTTGAGGTCGATCCATTGCCTCGGAATATTGAGCGGGTGACATCGCCGATTATGGTCGTCCGCGGCGACATTAACCGGTATTCATAGCCGGTTCTTATTCAAGAACTTCTTAATAAATAATGTTTTAAGATGCTAATATTGCTCTGCGATTGGCTTATGTGTCTACAATGAGATTTTAAGGCGTAAGAAATTGACGACTAATTATAGCCGATCATTCTCCTCATGTTTGACTGTAATTGGTCAATTTCTCTATGGTTTAAGGCTCTTGAATAGTCACCACAGTCGTATTGAATCGTGACGTCAGAAGCGAGAAATAACACGTTAATTTTTATTACGTGCCATTTGTAAGACAATTTGGATAAAATGAAATAAGATTTCTTTAAAACAATAGTTTTAAAAAATAAAAATACACGAAAGCTATTCTTAACCTCCCTGATAATAAATAATGATAAAAGACACATAAAGTGCTTTTATTCAATGTGCATATGTAGTCTATTTTTATTTACACTTTTATCTTTTATCACTTTTTATTATTTATTGATTGTCAGGAGGGATAATTTTCGTCCATTTTAAAGGAATCTCATCATTTTTTATCTATTGTCTTTATTTAATAAGTGGTGTGTAATAAAAATTAACATGTCATTTCTTGCCTTTGATCATCATAATATGGCTACTGTGATTACTCAGGAGTCTTAAAGTTTAAATTTTACGCTCATTGTAGACGCCGTTTTGACATCTTAATGTATAATCCGACTTAATGTATAAATACCGACCTATAATCGGTTTGTATCACAACGCGAACAATTTCGCTTGGAAATGAAAGGAAAGAAAGAAAGAAGGGGAACATGGGTGAAGTTCGCGAGGTTCTTGATGATTCGCAATTAACGCGTTCACCCGTGACTGACACCGTGAGCGACGCTATCGGAAGCTCGAAACGGGGCATTTCGGACACGCTTCTACGGGAAGCTGTGGAATCTTCGTCCTGTCAACGTTCTTTCGTGAACCGCCGTCGCGGTTTTTCCCTTCATTCATGCTCGACCGAACGCTCTACCGCAAGATACGGTCGATTCCAGAGACCAAGAAATACCTGACCCTTTTCTCGTAAGGATAGCACTGACTTTACTAAAAACCGTGCAGGTTAACGATCACCTTACATTCTCTTGTGAGTATAATACTTTCTGAATTTGTCAAAATATATGAAGGTATTGCGCAAGGAAGATTTATTTATTTACAACTGTTATGAAATTATCTCGAAATCTTAATTTTAATAATATAATAATAAACATTAAGAAGATTGTAAGGCAAGTGCAATACGTTAAGAATTACTTGAAAAAATTACAGATTATTCTAAATTGCATATAAAAGTAATACAAAAAAAATTAGAGATAGTTGACCGTGTGGATCAAAAGTTATTTCAATAAAAAGTAATATTTTTTTAAATTTATACTCTAGAATAGAAATATATGAAAATGTAATTATGTAGTTATAAAATAATGATCAATTTTTTATATAAATAAATACTTTATAAATTCAAAAATATTTATATTAAATAATACACATTTATTAACAAAGTTGAGATGCAGACATTAATTGTTCAGTAAATAAACAAAATATTTATTTAATATTTATAAAATATTTAT
>NW_017259251.1:311743-316793 GCF_001594045.1 Atta colombica
TAATCTATAAAAATATGTTGCTTAATAAAAACAGAATATTATGAACACAACTTTCACATGTATGTAATTTGTTTAAATTAATAAATATTAATAAAGTGTTTTATGCTCTTATAACCTCCTTAAGATCGAAGCACAGACTTTTGCATAACGCCTGATGCATAAAGCGTAAGAAAATCAACCAATTCAGAATCTTTTATTTCATGGAAAGGAAAGAGATCGCTCTTATTTCTCAGAGAACATCTCGTTGAGAAAGAAATGAGGGACTTTGACTGGTTCATTTTCTTATGCATTATGCGTTATGCATGACTTCGATCCATAGAGAATCTCGGTGTCGCCGACACTTTAATCATCTTATCGCATTAATATTTGGTCTCTCAAGTCCCCGAAGGGCTGAGCGGTAAAACCTACGTGAACTCTGAGTGGGCAATTGTTCATTCGTTCCTCAGAGTCTCTGAAAGTTTTGGAGAGTAAGGATGAGATGATAGCGACGTAAACGAGATAAACGGATAAAGAAGAGCGGGACCAGGCAAAGGCAAAGAGGGCTATCGTCGACGCCGCATAGTCTCACGTTCCAGGAAGTTGGCCGACGATGGATATCCGCACGGACCATCTTGTACTCTATCGATACAACGTACCTTGCCTGGCGCTGTAGCCTTTCTTTCGTCTCCTCTCTCAACTCCGAGCATTCCGCATTTTTTGCATGCCTTATTCCTCTCCGTAGTTCGCCTCCTTTCTAACAATTTTCATCACGCGATTGGCACCGTGTAACTTCTCTCCCGAGTTAAATATCGAAGACCCGTCCTGCGAGGCCGACTTGTCACTTTTTGAGACAAATGCATTTTGTACTTGGAATAATTATTGGCAGGTGGAAAATTTCCGTGACGTTACGAATATCGATGGCCTCTTTTTGACAGAACGCAGTTTTTCTCGCATAAGCATTTAATGAGACCGGATATTGGAGTGGAAGTTGGAGTCACAAGTGCGAATCTTTCTTCATTTACATATTAATTAATGAACAGGATTATGAAAGGAAAGTCCAAATTCGCAGAAGTGAAAAGACAATCGTCTCGTGGCACAGAAACATTAATGAGATGCTACGCGCAATGTGAGGCCTCGTTTACCATGCAATTGCCGTAAAGATTCATTCGCGATCAGAGTACAAATTTATGCGCTATCGAAATAAGAGAAAACAACATTTTTCATAATTAGACCAAATTATCCATGGCACGTAGAGATCGCTCTTATTTCTCAGAGAACATCTCGTTCCTAGAAAATCTCTCGAGACCGTGTTTATTCGTGATTGAAGGATGAAAACCGGGAAGAAGGGGGAAAGTTGAACAAACATGGATTACAGCTATGTCAATCGACGAAAGAGCGCGATATTACTTTCTAGGAAGAGGCTTCATCTAATCATAGAGCTCCGCTCGAAATCGGATCTACGGGATTACTACTCCGATACCCGGAAAATGATTACGCGTTACGCCCATTCCTCGTAAAATCGCGCGATATATTATTACACGCGTTATTGCCAAAGTGCAAAGCCTTTTATTTAGATCAGACGGATTTTCCAGACGGGGGTACGATTGCCGGAGGGAGCGAGCGCGGCGCTCGCAAAACCGACCAAATATCACTATTATCCGCACAATCAGCATATCTATTTGCTGCCGGAATGCGCCGTTCAGCAGGTGTGCAATGCTGTTTACGTCCGATTGAATTTCACGCAACCGCTATGCGCCTGTCCCGGAAGGTACCGGGATCCTTGTAGTGCATCCTTGGACAGTGACGACCTGCACACGACCGAGCTGGTGACCGATCCGCGAACCAAGGTTAGTGAAGATTCCCTCGAATGATCGAGGGAGTTGAGTTTTTATCATCCTATTTTGTCATTTCAAAAGTTTATTTCTATACAGTACAAAACTTTTGTATTTGTGTTAGAAACGATCCATTCAAATCTTTGTTAAAATTTTGTATTGAATTTTTAACATATTCAAGTACTAATTTAATTTAATATGATTATGTTGTTTAAATATTTTGTGTTAAATCGAGGATATTCAACATTTGTCAAAAGAATGCGATTTAGGAGCAAGTAAATAAATAACATGAAATAATGTTTTAAATTTTAAAATAAATGAATAAAAATTAATTAACATGTCATAAATATTAATTTTACTACAAAAATATGCCTTCACAGTTTGTTTACAAATTCTGTCCGTGTCACATTTTTTTTTAATCTTTTTACATGTTTGTTACTTTTTAGCATATTCATCTTGTATTATAAATTAACACAAAAATTTAAGTGAATCGAAAATTTGAGATACAAATTTTCTAATTGTTTATAATAATCATTATCTATCCGAGTCTCATTATTAAGACAAAAAAAAGGACATCATACGAAAAAACATCATCTAACAAATATGCGAGATATTTTTAGCAGTTTTTGCACAATAAGAAGAAGAAGAAATCATATATCAGTCATTTATTTAATAATCTGATAATCTGCGTTCGCGAATTATGGATAAAAACGAACATGTGTATAAACACGTATATAAACAATTGAGGAGTTTCCGTTCGAGTTGCAAAACTAAAAGTTGCTGTTCCTCTAACACGATGTGTTTTATTTTAACATTTCAAGCGTTAAGCTATTACGGAAACGGTACCGAGGCATGGCGCCATTCCTATGGCATGACCAACCGGCTGTTGATTCTCTCAGAGAAGCTCTCTCAGGCGCTCTTAACGCGAGTTTCCTGCCGTGAGAAAAACTCGTTCACTTTCGTTCGGTGTATTAACCGTGACTTGCATACTGACGAATCGCTACTTAAAAAGACGATTTTAGAAGCGAACCGAAATATTCGTCGCAATCTACCTCGTATTTCCGTAAGTTGTTCCCGCGTAGACCGCTTTCACGTAATTTCAGTCTCGTTATGTTCCTGCGGCTTTATTATTATAACATACCGTAAAACGTAGCGTACCAGCAACGTTACGGCTATGCAATAAAGAGAGGTTCTCGAACCGCATGGACATGGATACTTATGGACGAGATAATCAATATAATCAATGATTGCTCAGACACGCTAATCGCACCCCACTCAAGTGACATGATAATGCTTCATCTTAAACTGTTAAGATAGCTCCGTTCTAACGCGACACGTATTCGTGCTAACGGGATTACGTAACGTGCGTTTCTAACCGAAAGGAAGAAACCTGTACAAAAAATACGACCTCGCTTATTGTGGCCATACTTATTCCAGGCCTTGACCTTGGTGAAAACGTGTGAGCCGGTCGCCGAGATGCGAGAGTGCAGAGCATCGCGCGACTGGTCCCTGTTGGCGTTGCAGAACGTGCGTACGGGAAAGTCTCACTATCTCGTAATATGCCGATGTCCCGACACAAACATACTCGGTGAGCGAAAAACTCCAAACTTTCGATTTATCAATACAATCCGTTTCTATCGACGCAATTTAATTTCAATCTTGTTTCAACTAACTCTTCGTCCTTTCTAGTTCTAAGAATTAAGAAAAGAGTAAATTGAACTGAGATTAAAGTTAATCTCAGTTTAACATTAGTAGGAATAGATCTAATTTCGAAGATCAACACATACAATTCAGACTCAATGTGACATGAAGAAAGCTCTTGAATTCTTAAGCCCGCGTTTTTATAATATGTAATGTTACTCTGTGTAATAAAAAATTTGATAATGCAATTGATTTATGACGGTGACACTAATTAATTAAAAATTAACGCTAAAAAGTTGTAAAAGTTGTGCTAAGATTGGAAGTTTTGAAAAGTAACTTATCACCATGCGTAACTTACTAAAAAAAGTAATAAATAATGCGTATTATTAGTCGTTACAAGTAATGATTGATTTTTCCAATTCTAGTGTTACCATTAATCGTAAAAAAATTGCAATGTCATCAACCAAATCGTTATTATGGAAAGGTAACGATCAACAAAGTAACGGTGCTATAAGTAACGCGTTACTTCCCAACTCTGATCTGTGTGTGTGATTATTACCTAAAGATTAAAGGTTACCAAGAAATTTATGTAAAATTCATTCATGCATTTCTTGGTAACGGTCTTCTTTAATCTTTAGGTAACCGTATATCATGAAAATGCTTTATATCCATATCAGACTAGAGATTGAGATCGAGATTGAACTTGACCAATCGGAGCAAAGTTCACTGAACTAGAAATTGGTTTTCTTTCTTCTTTCGTCAAATTTAGTTTCAATCTCAATTTCTAGTCTGATACAGAGTCATCGAATTTAATATTTCGACAAAAGCAGCGGTTTATATAACTACTATCGCTTCTCGTCTTTTTTCATAGAAGGACCTATGAGCCACGATCAACCGACTTACGCCAGCGTCCCGGGTATTCGGGTGTACGGAATGATGTGCGTACAGGGAAACAGAAGAGGACGACCGCTACGATATTCGCGCAGTGTTTTTGGTAAGCATTCTAGACTCTAATATCGTTTATTTTTTTCAAAAGTTTGTGCCGGATTTCTCTGAATTATATCTAACATACGTTCGATGTGTTAAAGGACACGCAGAGGATGAACCACGTTTCCCTTGGGACAAGGTGCGACAGTTATTGGCGATGCCATCTCTCTGGGAATAGTTTCGCGATATCCCATCCTGTATCTGCCATCGACGAATTTACGCGTTAATTTATAATGCTATTATATTTATAATTCTCCCAGCCATTCGAATCCCATGCCCGAACTCTCTTCATCTTCCTACCATTTCCCTCTTATTACTCTCACGTTTTCGTACCTCTCGAACGGGCGCATCATGATGTAAAGTAATGTAAATTAACATTAATTAATTATTAATTTCATACTACTTAATTTTTCGTTCAAAGAATTATTTTTGCTCTATCTGCATCGATTAATTGTTGATCAAAAATGTCAAGTCAGAGGTAAGGTAATTTTTAGAAACTTTTTAAACGCAAACATCAGCGTGTCCGCACGAGAGTTAACAGACACAACAGGATGAAATCGTCTATGTCACTTGTATTCTCATCTTTATATATATATATTAATTATTCTTAT
>NW_017259251.1:316893-318184 GCF_001594045.1 Atta colombica
CTATATTATTTATAATTTTAGCCGATCGATTAATTACACATGACATATACAAATTGCAGTGAAGAAGAACGGCTTCGCCGCCTACTCAAATGTAAAGAGCTGTCTGATTGCGCATAATATTAAAAAAGATAAACGAATAAGAATATATTTGGTACCTAAATTTTCGACAAGATCTTAAAAAAAAAAAAAAAAACACATTTTTTCCTCATTATCAAAATATGAAGTATCAAAATATGTTAATTACTATATATTCCAAAGATACTTGTTCATTTTTTCACAATATTAATTTGACGCGATTAAAAAATGAGAAATATAAATATATGAGATGTAGATATTTTAAGTCACGTATTTGCAACTACGTGACTAAACAAAAACTCGGAAATGTAGTACGTGCTCGATCGTATTTAATGATACTTTAGATTATATGAATACGTGAGAGCAACTAATCAGTATCATTATACATTAACAATTACTTACCAAGAACGTCGGAGTTGACTAAAACGCTACAGCTATACATCGCCGTCATCAGTCGGGGGTGTCGCAGGCTGAAAATTCGTCGACAAGCCTCTTTACACGCCGACATTAATTGACCGCCCAAATGTCCCTGGCTCTGGCCACCGGAATCGCTGCAATGTTTCATACATCTTATATCATTCTTTTTTTATACTCGTGTATTTAGTGTTTACTAAATTCTTCAATAACACGGCTAAATACGACTTCTATATATTTATATATATTATATATTTATATATATTTATATACAGGGTGTCCCGAAATGTTTTACCGAACGTTCTTGTGTAGATAGGGGATTAAACTGTAAGTCGAAAAGTCCTTTACCATTTTGCAATTTTCGCAATACAAGATATTAATTATTAAAATTTGCCGAATATTGGTCTTCAATTTTTTTTTTCATAAGAATTTTTTCAAAATTTTCTCAGAATTTTTTAATATCGTATTTTCTCATGTTGATAAAAATAAAAAAATTGTACTAAAAGGTTTATAAAAAATTTTGAAAAATTTAAGTATTTTTTCAAAAATTCATCATAAACCGTTCTATGAAAAGAAAATAAATAATTTTTTTCTCTCGCTGTTTTTCTATAAAGTTGATAATATTTAAGTAAAAAATTATTGAAAATCAATATTCAGCGATTTTTAATAATTAATATCTTGTTAACTATGAAAAAAAATTACAAAATGGTAGAGAACTTTTCGACTCAATTTAATCCTCTGTCTGCACAAGAGCGCTTAGTAAAAAATTTTGGGACAAAATATATATTCTATAAATATATAT
>NW_017259251.1:318260-318597 GCF_001594045.1 Atta colombica
CACACACACACACACACACACACACACACACACACACACACACACACACACACACATCTTCCAGAAAGCAAGCAGTTGCAATGCACATATTTACTTTGTTGTAAGAGTATTTCTTGATCGCAGATGTCGATTCAAGACATTTATTTTGATATAATAATGCGAATATTTATTATAATTATTAATGCATATTTACCTTTGTGGAGTCTCAAAAATTTCCCACTTCTTCAACACGAAGCAGACGCCCATCATAGGCTCCTCGCATAAGGGACCAGCCAGAGTAGCAAGTTGGAATCCATTGACTATACTATTATCGTATCTGAAAAATTTATATAGCAAA
>NW_017259251.1:318697-352544 GCF_001594045.1 Atta colombica
AGTAAGTTTTAAGGAAGTAATCAAAGTATGTATCTCGTTCATATTTATTTTTTGCATTACATGTTATAACATCTATCATTACGATAAATTTACATTTAATAAATTATGTTTCTCGAACATTGGTTTCAAATGAAATATGTACAATAAAAAGCTTTTGCATCAATATTTTTTGAAATACTTACGCTGCTCGAGAATCGACATTCGTGTTTTGCTGCTCCCAGAATTTCTTCTGCGTGTAATCAGTTTCGTTCAATAAGATATTGGGCCCGCATTTTCGTGGGCCAAATGACCATATTTTATCCATTATATTATCCTTCCATCCCGCTTCGAGAAAAGCTGTCTCCAATTCGTTCTTGAATACTTTTGCTTCCTTCTGCTTCTTATCAGACATGAATCTCTCGTTGAGTTGATTCTCGCCAGCAATAGCCTCGTGTTCCCCATTCTCTTTTGTGTATCTGTCACAGTAACTATCCAACAATTTTATCAGATTTGCATTTTTCTCTAATAATTTTGTTATATTTTCCGGAAGAGGTTTCGTGTCTATCTCAAAACGACACTGCCGATTTGACGTCCAGACTTCAAGGTTGACTTCCGCCGCCTTCTTCTCGATCGCCTCATTCACCATATCGAGTTTTGGAGGTGGCACTACGGTTTCGCGAAATGGCACGATTGGATCAGACACGTTAATATCGATTTTAGCATATCTCAGCTTGAGATCCTCCAGGCATCTTTCCAGATGAACTTCACCTGCGGTGCTTAAGACGATCTCACCAGTCTCTTGTATGTGAACGATGGCGCAGGCATCCGCTTGGTTCAATAGTTTCAAACCGTTGATGAGCTTTGGCAAGTCGTTGGGATGTTTCGGCTCCAGGGCTACTCTCAATATAGGAACTGCGAGAGAAGTTAATTCTGTGAACGAAGGACAAGCAATTGTCGTTGAAAGAGTCGCGGTCTTTAAAACATGCTCTTCTAGGCTACCAATTCCGAAAACATTACCCGCTGGTACCTTATTTACAGCCTCAAGCTCTCTTCCCATAAGAATGTACAATTTATTTACAGTCACCTTCGTAATATGTCTGCCGGGCTTCAAATCCTTCAGCACGTAGGAAGGATTTATCTTCTCACCCGCTTTCTCGCGTTCCAAAGCAATAGAAGGATTATGTTTTGGTCCTAAAACGAATACCTCATCTCCAATCTTTATAGTTCCCGAATATACTCTGGCGAAGGCTACTAATGTGCCGTCCGATTTATCCTCGATAACATCTTCATGGTTTATGTTATTGGAGATTATCATATCGGGTGTATCTTCCTTAGTATCTTCATGATCTTCAATGGCAGTACAAGTTTTTTGCTCCAGTCTCTCTGCATGCTTCTGTCGAACAATTTCTCTTCTTTGTGCCAATTCTTCCGGTGTTAGCGACTTCGGTCTGTTTTCGGGCAGCATGTCCTTCTCCACTGGAAACATTTTCGATACGAATACGATAATCGGCGCTTCCAACGATGGATTGCATGATAAGAATGCTCTTTTCAGTTGCTGAGTTTCAAGAGGTAAAGCAGAGAAGTCGTTGTTTCCGCTTATCAATCGCTCGATTTTCTCATGAGTTAAATTATGCGGTGCTGGAACCTTCTCGCATACCATATCGAGACAATTTTGCGCCAGTGGAAGCCATTGCGAGCAAACGGCTTGCAACTGTGCTTTTGAATCTGTGTGCCTCAAATCGCGCGTTGTCAATTTAATATTTAATTTTTCAGCTATAGTCGGCAATTTATCTTTATCTTTTCGTATCACTATAATATCGTATAATACCCAGATATTATCCAAAATCAATTGAACGAAAAGTGGCTTCTTAGCCTTCTCCTGAGCTCCCTTCATGATCCTCTTCATTTTGTTATTTATATAAAAATCTCCCCACAACGTTTTACGTAGAACCTTTTCGCTAAATCCTAATTTGTTCGAATAAATTTTCGCGAATTCCATGATACTAAATCCCCAGCCATCAATTGCACTAGTGAAAAGAACGTTTCCTTGTTCCGGAGAGAAGTATAAATTTGAATCATCTATCTCTTCCAATACAGATTGCCAATCGGCCAGATCCCTTTCGTTCACCTTGTCCCACGTAGATGCGACCGTCTCCTCGCGTTCTTCACGTTCCATCACGTCGCTCGCAAATAACTCTCCCATGATGGCATTTACTTGTTCCAAGACTTGTGTCAAACGTACGTAAGCGTCCAATGGTGTCAATTTCATTTCCGTGATCAATCGGTCAACTTTATTAAGTACTAAAATAGGTTTCAAACCCTCGACGTAGGCTATAGATAAGGCACTACGTGTCTGGGGACATACGCCTTCTACTACATCAACTAGGATGACAGCTCCGTCTGACAATCTGACTGCTGTTGAAACTTCAGAGGAGAAGTCCACATGTCCTGGAGAGTCAATCAAGTTTATCACATGGTCCATTTCGTTGTATACATGATATAGCGTTATGGAGCTAGATTTCATTGTAATCCCACGTATCTGTTCATCTGGTCTACTATCCAGGTATCTAAGTTTGCCAGCCAGTTTATTGGATATGATGCCATTGCTTGCAACAAGAGAATCCGCCAGGGTAGTCTTTCCATGATCCACATGCGCTAGGATACATATGTTCCTGATATGTGTGGCATCAGTTTGTATCTCGTTAAGCTTCTCAATGCTGATAAAGCGCATTGTTACTCAGATAGGACAATGAAGGATGAAGAATATAGCTCGAAAGTATGTACAAATATACACACACACACACATATATATATATATATATATATATATACGTATCGTATTTACGTATCTTACGATTTACAATATTCAGCGATTGCAACAATAAATGTAAACGAATGACGTAGCAGTGCGGCAATATATACATACAATTCGACTTAGGCTACTCTATATTTATAAAAACTTAAGCTAGTGTCGGACCGATTCGCATTCGCGCACGTGTCCAGTTGTGGTAAACACTATTTCAGTTTATTTTCTCTCCAACAAAGCGCGTAAGGTTTGTTGAACGCGAGGATGTAACGAAGGTTGAACGGCCTCGCTGTCGTCGTGCGGAACATGCCAGCGGACATCGGTTATCGGCGCGACGAAACGAGACACACGCAGAAATACGGGTGAACGACGGGCACGTGGACGGGATCTCTCCTCCTCGTCGATATGTGACGCTCGACCACTAACCGGAGTGGTAGTCGAGGCTGGAAATGACACTGACACTTGCCGCCTACTTCGAGAGGTTAGGCGTGCTGAAACGTGAACTTGACGCGCGCCGCTTTCTCACTCGTTTCGCCTTGTGCTCGACCGCGTATTTCCACCAAGTATCCGCCTGTGACACGATTGAATTCGATCTGGATCTTTGATCAACGCGATTTTCCGTTCGTATCGTGCAGATTCACGAGTACTTAACCATGAAACGTGCAGACAGCCATATTGCTTCGGTGCGTGAGAGTAATGCGCGATTAGTGCGATTCGATTTGCGCATGCGAGACAAAAATGGATAAATAAAGGAAGAGAGAGAGAGAGAGAGAGAGAGAGAGAGAGAGAGAGAGAGAGAGAAAGAGTTGATTAATCATTCGAAAAGAATTTCTTTTCTCTTGAACAGAAGCAAGGATGAATAAACTTTGTTAGTCTAATCGGTGATAATCATAATTAACTTTAATGGATCAAATTAAATTTAATATCTATTATTTTATTGTTAATAGATAAAATTAATTTTTTTGTTGTTTAATTATAGAATTAGAAATTTTGCTGTTAAATTAATAACTGATTAATCGAAATTCGGTTGAATTTTGCTCTAATGGCTATTTCTATCAATATAGATTAATTTTAATCTCGATGTAACTTATTTTTATCTTTTTCTAAGTTTTAAAAATTAAAAAAACATAATGGATACACATAACACAATTTATGCCCACAATTTATTTCAGCTCAATAAACGAGATTAAAATGGATTAAAATTTTTTTAATATGTACTTCAAATCCATGAAAATGGATTAGAGCTGATACTAATTTAATATTCGAAAAAAAAACATTCATTTATTTAAGGATTGCAAATTTTATTCCTAAGACATTTATAATAATTATGTCTGATATTAATTACTTCAAATTGGTATTAAAAAACGCACCTTAGGAATTTGTAACTTGGAACCTTTGGATTATAATATGAATCTTCTACGTTACCCGTTACATCACTTCTTCAATAAACATGTTATTCATTCTCTATTTCAACCAGCTAAACCAGTGCACGAAATTATATAGATATGTATAATAAAAATATCATCATTTAATAGATATAATAAAATATAAACAATTTACATTAGAATGAGACAACATTGGATAAATGTCGAATAAGCTAATCTCGCTCGGCCGATGTCGCGCGCCATGATCAGTAATATTCAGGCTGTATTCGACTTGGTTTGCAAGTGAACACTTACAGTTCACATCGATCATTCATTTTTACTTCTAATTAAAAAGAACATAGCTCAATTATTTTTACAACTTTTTTAAACTTAGTTGGATTAAAACAAAAAATTTTCTACTTATAATTTTATAATAATTTAAGTAGCATTTATGGTTCATTTTTAAATAAAAATGTTTTTTATTCAATTAAATTGAAAAACTGCATTTCATATTTAGAATATTGAATTGAGCAATATTCACGATGCACACAAAATACTATATTATTTTTTTATTGAAAAACATAGAAATATACTCCATGTCATTCCTATAAATAAATAAAAATGCATTCAGGATTGAAAATAATTTATTAATTATTTTAACATTCATGTCTGTATTTTTGAAAATCTAAATCCATTTTAATCCATTTCAATTTATTCTCGTTTGCTAGAAGTAGATTAACTTTCTAATCTTGGTTTAATTTACTTACTTTTTTTCTAATGTTCCTACTAAAATGTAGTTTAATTTCATTCATTTTAATCTCAGTTTAACTGTTCATCTTTTTCTGATTTTTAGGATGAAGGATAAGTTAAACCGAGTTTAGAACCAAACTACATTTTATGATAACAATGAATATACGAAGAGATTCGATAAAAAAAATATTATTACTTGAAATAATTTCATTAAAACATACAGAGCGATTTATCGTGATCTACTTTTCGGCGAAAACATCCGTTTTACTTACTCGTGTTTCTCTATGCTTGTTGTCTTTTCTGCAACATAAGTTTCGAGTCGAATAAAAGAAAAAAATAAAGGAAATAATTAATCAAATGGAATGCAAAGTGCGACCAAAAAAAAAATTATTACCGCGACGCGATGGAGCTAAGTCGTAGATATACTATTATTATACACAGATAATTACGTGATGATTACGAGAAAACTTCAAAGAGAATAATATGAGCTTTTAGTGCAAAGTATAAAATCGATAATTCGTTTTATTTGCTATCTGTTACGTGACAATTGAGTTTTCTGAAACAAATCCAAAAAATAGCAGGCCTTTAAACGCTCGATTATTTTTTTATCTTAGCCGGTCGATGGTTTATTGTTATAATAAGTTGTATAATAAGTTGTAAGATTTAGGAGAAATTTGGCACAGTAGATTTAAAGAAAAATTTTTTAAGAGATTAGAGAAATTTTTAATAGAAAAGATTTAGGAAAGGCATTCGGAATTTATAATTAGTGAACGATTTGATCATATTCTTGCCGCAATTTTGTTGAAAGTTTTTGCATATATCTTTCTATATATCTTTCTCCTGTAATGTTTCTTGCAATATTGCAGCATGCAAGAGCGCAACATTGCTACGAAAGAGTTTTGTGTACTCGAATCATGTTTTCTAAAATTTCACGCATTATTTTAATATAAATTAAAAACCTATTATTAGTTATGTGTAACTATTTTATTCGCAATCACTGAAAATATATAGGTACAAAATATATTGAGGTGTTTTTTTCTAGACTTTAAAAACTAATATAATCTATAAGAAGTTTAAAGCAATGATTTCATTATCATTAATCAATGATAATGAAAGCTTACATAAAAGATGAGTCCTTTTATTCCAAAAATTTGTTATTCTCTCGAGCCCTTTTATCTCTGTTATTCCTTTTTTTCCACTTTTAATAGACTTACTCAACATATTATTTTCAACATACTTTATTGAGAAAGAATTAGCTATATTATATTTTAATCCAACCAGTGAAAAATATTCCAATATTTTCGGATCGCTATTTTTTATCTTTTTTTCTCTCATCGCCAGAATACACGGTAGCATTTCCCGTCAAGAAAGAAGATGTAATAAAAAATTTTATGTAATAAAATATTTTATTTAAATGAATTGATATTATAAAAAAATGGATGTATTAGAAAAAAGAATAGATTTTTCCAATTTAAAAAGATAACAAAAGATAAAAAGATAACAATCATATTTCTAAATGTACTTCATGCATAGATATGCATATTTCTCTGTCCGATTTATGCCATTCAAAAAAATCATTTTCATGAATCTTGTTCCCTTCATTATGAATTTGCCTTGTCGTAGACAACAGGAAAAAAAAACTGCAAACCTATCTATTTTGGAGAGAGAAATCTTTGAGAAACAGATACTTATATTATAGATTCGGATGTAAAGAAATAACGATCAAAAGATTTAACTAAATACGAAGTAGTACATAACAAAAAACAATTCGAGGACAACTGACGAAATACGCTAAAAAATGGAACATAGAAAAACGTAAGCAAATAAACATTATTATCCTACATCCTTAACCGTGATTGACCGAGTGATTGCTTAATGCTTATTGCAACGTTTTTCTATGTGCCACTAGTGCTCTATTCATTAACGAGAAAACGATATTACAAAACGGGCGAGACAACTAGAAATTGTTTCCCTCCGCGGCTTCCTGCACTATTGTGGATTTCGTTTTCTTATAAAGGGCTCGTCTCCTTAAATTAAGCATTGTTTTCGCCACTAGCCACACCGCGCCCGTCTCACACGTGTAACGCAACGCGTTCATGAAACCGACGATCAAAGAATGTGGTGGATATCCGGTCGTGCGCGATTCGATGCCGACTGTTCTCAATGATGCTTTGACGAACGTCTCTGGACTAGGTGCCATCCACGATGGTTTCCTACAGAAAAGATATGAAGTGACGACAATCGACACAGAAAATTTTAAATTCTGTGATTATTGAAAAATAAAATAGAATTAAAATTATTTCACTTCTCGAGTTTGGAACCGCGCGAGTTCATTATGTCAAGTAAGAGATTCTTACTTGATCTTGGACATCTTCGTGGCAACCGGACCGGGTAGAATACATTGAACGGTGACGCCTCTCGGCGCAGCTTCCGTAGCCAAATCTGCGCTGAGTTTATCGATGTACGCTTTACTAGCGGCATAAACGGATAGATATGGACTGGGTATAGCCGCGGACGTCGAACTCACATTGATAAGTACTCCTTTCCCTCGCTCCAGCATACCGGGTAGAATTGCTCTTGCGACCCCGGTTACTCCAGCCACATTCAATTGCAGTATTCTCGCGAGAACTTCCTCTGACACATTCGTGAACATTTCAGGATGATCGTAACTTGCGCCAGCGTTGTTCACAAGAACACCGACCTATTGGAAAATATTTCCTAATTATTGGGTTGGCAAGGAAATAATTGCGTTTTTTTAGCTCAAAGTTGTATATACAATATCTTCGTTAATAATGAATGAAATTTAAATTTTAAAAAAGGATTTTAAAGCTTGAAATCTCTACTTTTAAAAGCTTACATTTTTTAAGTTTATATATTTTAAGTTTGATAATTTTTAAATACCAAAAATTACGATCTGAAAAAGATGGAAAATTTTCTTTTCACTTTGTGGGTTTGTGCCCAAAACAAATTTGAGAAAATTTTCGACTATCTATTATGAAAATGATACTTTCCCTACAAAATCATTTTTTTTTAATATTCCTATGATTTTGGTTACTTATCGCGAATTAAATAAAAGGATCATTTTGACTTTAATTGTTAAAGTTTGTCGTAATTTCGCAATTTAAAAAAGAGATTCTTAAAACTGAAACTATCAAAATATATTTATATTGGTTAGTAAGAAAGTAATATTGCGATTTTTAATGATAAATAGCCTTTTAAAAACGTAATTACTTTCTTGCCAACCTAATATTTTCGCTCTCTCTCTCTCTCTCTCTCTCTCTCTCTCTCTCTCTCTCTCTCTCTCTCTCTCTCCCCCTCCCCCCTCTCTCACATTAAAAAAAGTATCTCTTAAATTTTTAAGGAAAAGAAATTTTTTAAATTTTTTTATACACATTAATTTGTGCTTTTTATTTATTGATTTATTTATTTATTGATTTATTTATTAAAATCTAAATTAATTTGTTTTACATTTTTTTGCATATTTTTTTTAAAGAAAAGCGATCTCTTTGTTCATACATCTCTGTGAAATATTCCTAACAATTTGTTCGAGATTTACAATGAATCACATTTGATTTATTACCTCCAAGTCCTGCGTTGCTTTGCCAATTTCCGCGTAAACTATCTGGCCTTCGGTTAAATCAGCTTCCACAACACGAGTTTCCACGCAATATTTCTGCTCGATCTCAGTAGCAACATCCTTCAACTTGGACAAGGATCGTGAGACCAAGACGATATCCATACCTTCTTCGGCAAGTGCCTTAGCGAATGCCTTCCCAAGACCATCTGTTGCACCAGTTACCACCGCCCATTTCCCCTGTGTTCGAAAATGTATTCCAAATCCGAAAGTCGGGGCGATCAGTTTCTTCCACGTTAAAATTCCGATCTTAACGAGGATCCTCAAACTGATCAGTGCTATTATTAACAGAAATATCTTCTCCCACCAGATTAGCGCCATTCTAAAATGTAAGCAATACTATATGTATGTTATGTAGATGATTCAATCTTCTTATACAGTACTGAAGCTAGCAGTAATATTATAACGTTTGAAATACATGATACTGCTTAAATTGCAATGTTGCTGTAATATTGCTAGACTGCTGGAATAATTTATGCTGTATGAGTTGCTTATATTTAATTTATTTCGCGGTTGAGCAATCAAACGCGAATCACGATCTGACAAGGTCTTTGGCTCTCAAGATAAATGATTTTAAAAAATCTTATTAAATTTTAAATTACTTCATCTGAATTATACTAATAATTATATTAATAATATTATATTAATAAACTAAATTTGAATTTAACAAACTATTGTCTGGCGTGACTGTTGTAACAAGAAGTTGATTGTTGTATAGCAAGAAGTCTGTTCTCAGTCATTACCAATTTGGCTTCCATGACCTCGTGTCATATCAGCCGTGTCAGTCATTGTATTGCTAACTTCATTCGCCACCATTCGCATTTATATCTTGTTTTATACCTTGAATTTATACCTTGAAAAATATTATTTATATAATATTCACCTAATTAACATCTTCAGACTTGGTTAATTTCCAATATATTTATAATACATTATTTTAAAATCTGAGGGGTATTATTATTATTTTTTTTTTATTTATATATATATATATACTACACATTATCTTAAATCTGAAGCACATTAATCTTTGATTATATTTTTCTGCTTAGATTTCATTCTTACATAATATATTTCCTGTCAGGCGATAGAGATAAGTTCTTATATAAATGATATATTCCACAAGTCTTAAAAAAATGTGAGTCATGAAAAAATACATCAATTATGTGATCAATTATTCTTCTATAAATATCGATTATTTATACAAATCGTTTATACAAAACGAGTGTTTAGTGTTTTTTCTTTTTCATTTGTTACGTTTTTATTTTTCTAAATATATGCTTATCTTTCACGTACATATCATACTTATTATATAAACATGTTTTGCGCGCAGATGCTTTTGAAATACAGAATGATAAGTATTTCGTTTTCACATACGCAATGAAAACATTAACATACCATATTTATTCATCATCATTGATAATCCAATCAATATTCGTTGCGATCGTCAAAGAAAAAAAAATCAAAGCTTTGCATGCGGAGCAAAGTCCTATTGTCGTATTATAGATTTCGTATCACATGCACAGTGATAATATTTAATATGTTTTGTTAGATAATGTGTGTTTTAAAAGAAAAAAATTTGCCTTTTATATTTTCAAGTTTGACTATAAATACATCAGTATATTTTTAACATAAATCTTAGAAAATAGAAATTCAGTACTATCCAATTTAATAATAAAAGATAATGATTAATTATTCATTTTAAATACTAAAAGCACTAAACAACAATACTTTTAATACTCAAAATAAACTGTTGCAACAGATGTAATAAGGTAATACAGCAAAATATCAGAATTTGAAAAATTTAAGTTGTTTGATTTGCTCTGTACTGAAAATCTCGTCGACTTTGATCTTGGTCAACTGATTTGATTCATATATAAAGGAAAATAAGATTCTTGAGTATTTCAGAAAACAGAATGGAAATAGTTAATATCCATTTCAATATAAATTAACCTCAGTTTAATTTCCTTTTTATCCTTTTCTAATTCTTAGAACTAAAAAAAAAAGAGTAAATTAAACTAAAATTAATCAATGTAAATTAACTTTAATCTCGATTTAATTTAATCTTTATTCTTTCCTAATTTTAGAACTAATTTTAGAAAAAGATAAATAGTAAATTAAACCAAGATAAATCAATGTAGATTAACTTTAATCTCAATTTCATTTACTTTTTATCTTTTTTCTAATTTTTAGAATTAAAAAAATAAAAAGTAAATTAAATCAAGATTAAACTTAATTAAAAAGAAACGGAAACATAAACTGTTTTCGAGAAATTTGTCAAATAGATAATCAGACAGATGAACGAAAAATTGAAATTATAAAGTAGGTATATAGTGTGCTACATTGTGCTACTTATTAAATAGTTAATTAACATCTTTCAATATCAATGTTGTACAAAAGAATTCAATACATTAATCAAAAGTCTTTGAATGATATATTTTATCATTTCTATATATAGCTAATTTTATTTCGCCTGGCACGACCAAAAAAAAAGTAATTAATTCTGACCGGACAGATCGTAAACTGCATAGAATTTCATCGCGATACATACAGCTTTCTCCGACGTTTCATACTTAAATGCGCGAGGCGATACCACGATACTTTCTCACTTTCTCACCTGAACTCGACCTTTACCAGCAACTGACTCTTCTTCCAGATCTCCCAATCATCCGATGACGAATGACGAATTCCGTTCTTCACGAGGGATGCGACAGCTATATTCTCGTCTCAAGAGAATGAATGTCAACAAATGTGCGCGCGACTGTTTGAAAATGACGATCGTATTTAATCACGTCTTATATGCATGCAGCAATATTTCGAATGAAAGGAACGAAGGACAAGGTTGATTGGTTTAGTGAGCACGATGCTGAGAGCGAATCAGATTGATTAAAGACGAAAATCAAGGTTACATTCACTAGAAAGACAACGACCTCAAGTACTCCTTGTACTACCTTGATAACTGCCGGCGTTATACTGCGTTCTGCCGCTTGCGAAAGCGCGGTCGCGATCAATGCTTTGCTCGGAATTAGGGGACTATCAGCGACGCTTCCGCGCGCGCGCGTACGTACGTACGCATTGATACGCACTACGCATGCAATGTCAGGGCTGAGGAAGAGCTGACCAGTACTTATCACCAGTATTCCCCACTTCAATGAGATGTCTCGTCCCCACGACGAAAAAATAGCGGTATCCTTGTTCACGTGGCCGAACAAAAGGTTCGCCGTCTAAACGAAAACGGCGGTGGGGCGGCCGAGAGAATTGACGATTCTCTCTTTGACACACTTCGCCGCAAAACTCGCGGCCTCCTTCTGTAAACTTCACACGATTTCTTTGATCGTCCGTGCGATATATCGACGACTGTGATACACTCCCGTTTTTTAAAAAAAAAGAATATTATATTTAGAAAAACTGCGTGTTGTTTGAATAATATAAGTCATTTCTCGTGCAATGAAATAGTTTTATGTACGTATATCAAAAAGCGATACTCACGTTCCTGATGAAATAATTGATTGGAATTTTCTATTGAGTTTAATAAATATTAAAAACAAATGTTTGCCTTTGAATTTAAATTTACAATTCTCGGACTTGCAATTTTTTGCAAGTTCCTTTTACCGCACATTTATAATGTTAATTCTAAGTTTGTTTTTTCAGCTGAATTTTTTGTTCATTTTTCCGCCTATTATTTTCATATTTTGAATAAAAAAAAACAAACTAATTTCCTGATGCATGCTTTCATAATTATACATGATTCGATTGCTATGTACAATATACAGTCACGAAACTAATTGTCCGGAAACAGATATTGCAAGTTTATTTATATATATAGTTACTATCCTCAATCATTTTGGAATCGTGTTCTCTGGATAGATGAATCAAAGATTAAATTGTTTGAATCTGGAAAGAAAAAAGTTTACTATAAAGTCAGAGAAGCTTTTAAAATCCGAAATCTAATTCCTATTATAAAATATGGTGGTGGAAAATCTCTCTTCTGGGGATCTTCTGGAGTAAAAAAATTTGAATTTATCTATGATACAATGAATCAACATACGTAGAAATTTTAAAGCGTAATTTTTAAAAGAGTCCGCTCGTATAGCCGGAATCAAATGAAATTTTATCATGCAGTTAGATAACCCCAAGCATAAGCATGAGTATTTTTTTTACATTTTTCCAAACTTGTTTTTTTTTCTAAAACAAACAATGAAAAAATTATGCCTTTAATTATATTTTGTGTTTTCACACATTACTATTATTTTTATTACACTAAAAAGTTTTACAAAAGAAGGATGCATGAACATGTATGGACATATTTCATATATAATTATACATGTTTATGAATATTTATGCATATTCATGCATGAAAAATTTGTTATCGTTAAGAGTTTTCACTTCTAAAAATATTATTCTTTAAAAATTATATTATTTGATGATACTGTACCGAAAAATAAACTTGCAATATCTATGTCCGGACAATTAGTTTCCTGTCGACTGTATATTAAATAACAAATTTGCATTAATTATCTCGCATGTGAAAATTTAATTCTTAGTGCACACGATGACTTTCCAGACTTTATTACACACGATGGGTCGTTCGTGTCTCCAGTTAATTTTCATTGCTTTTACAAGTACCTATATTAAAATTATTAAATTATTAAATAATTTTTATATATATTTTAATTTAATCGTCGTATATAATAATTTAATCGTCTTTATAAAATATATGTAAGGTTGCGTATTAAAAACATTGTACATAAATGTTATAATTTATAATTAATTACTTGGTGCTGCTAATATTTCAAAGACAAGAAATGCATAGGACATGAATAACCCAACCCATATATAATCATCATAATAAGGATTTATATCAGTAGAACTTGTTCGTAGATAATAATTGTGTAAGCACTATAAATATTACATATTATCTATTGATCATCGCTCTATTTTCGTTTTTTTTTTACATTTCCTGTATAATATACATTGATTTATACAGCATTATTATATTACAGCACAATTATCGTTCATTACATTAAAACTCATTACGAAATAAATACTCGCTGCAATTATAAATTAAAATAATACGTAAAGGTTAAATGAAATTTTAGATAGATGTAGAAATATCTAGATATCTAATTAACACGCTTATTAACATAATTTTGTATCAAACTTCAGACTGTCATTTACACAATTACTTACAATGCTTTATATTTTACAAATGAATATTGATATTAATCTGCGAAGATTACCTCGGATATAATTATATTTTTTATGTTTGTGAGTAAATAAGTAATTTTTAAGTATTATGCACAAATAAGGAGTTACCTTACAAATATGCAGTTTTTTATTGTGCAAATATAGAAATAAACTATAAATATAGAAATAACAAATTTATTTCAATATAATTCGGTCAAGCTATAATTTATCACGTAAATATGGTCGTCCTTTCAAATTGACTAAAATTGTCTTCACACTCATTTTAAAAAGGAAATGCTTTAGGTATTTCTACGCTGAAAAAAAAGATTGGCTGCTAACAATTTAAATGCAGCATAGCATTTTTAATTGACTTTGCAGTAGCAAATTAAAAATGTTATGCCATATTCGGCCAATCTTTTCTTTCAATATATGGATAAGTATAGAAATGTATGGATTTAACATAATTTATTCAAATTCAATATCCGTTCAATATACAAAATGTATATTATACAGACTTCTATAAAGACTGCCAACTTCGCTTCCATCTTTGAAAACAGCGCTAGACAGCGACATATTTGAGTTTTCTCATTCACACATGTATAAATTACGTGAATAAATTCACATGATACTCACAAACATGCGGAGGCGTTACCGCCTTTGGCGCTCTACACTGGAATTTTGTTTTTGTATCCTATCACAAGGATTATTAAGTCTCTGAAGCACCAATCTCCCACCAATGGCAACGAACCAATAACCAAAAAAAAAGCAATTTCTACCAATTTGCAGAACACAGGAATATGAATACAATAAATTTCATATTTTCTTTTGTAATAATCTATTTGACGCTTAATGCAACATACTATTATATTTTCTGGCTTTAATAGTTTTTGAAAAATTCTTCAATTGTTATGTAATCAGGACTGATTACGTAACTAAAAAACCTATTCGTCAATTCTTTTTTAATATCATAGCTAAATCGCATCTGTGAATTTCTCAGAAAATTGACCGCATCTGTGAATTTCTCAGAAAATTCTTTATTATTTTTAATTTTTAAAAAGATATCTGTGCACAGTTACCACAGATATTGGACAGTTAATAAGATCGCTATTGCTAAATTTGAAGATTTCTAGAAAACCACTTTTAATTAATTCATTTAAAATATCAAGATAAAATTTTATATTTATGAGAGTAGCGCTGCTTAAAATTTTATGCTCTACGCTGGAGCGTATCTGCTTAATGCCTTCCGCAAACAGGATACATACATATGCATGAGAACAAGGACACAATCAGATTCTCTCTATCGAGACAGCAGTGAGCATTGAGTCAGCAATATATTTATATAAGTCTGTGATTGTATATATACATACATATTCATATTTGTAGATACAGACTAGAATATTACGTACTAGAATATTAAATTATTAAATTACAGATACATAATATTGAAACGATGGACATTGTAATCGGATGGAAAGATACATGAAGAATATGTATTCAACTTTATATATTAAGATGGAATTACATGATGCTCGATTTCTTGAATGATAGCATATAGTCATGCCTGTTTTGATATATGCTAGAATTCGTTCATGCGTTGAACGTTGCATGTGCATATACTTGATTTTTATATTTATTATGGGTTACTAGCTTATTTTTCCTTGCATGCACCAATCAAAAGAAATAATTGCTAATTTCATAGTTATCTGTCAAACGTCAAACTATATGCATCAAAGCAAGCATAGCAACATGCATGTGTGCATGCATGCGTGCATGCTTATCATTCAAGAATCGAACACTGTGTGATTCCATCTTTACATATAATTAAGATAGAAATGCGTCATACATGTGCGGCCTTCATTTCTCTTTTGCGTTATTCGATCTATTTTTTAGGATGCCATATAATAAAATTATATGACATAAATGCAACGCCGCGCTGCTGAACACCGTGCTCGGATACGTGTTCCAGCACAATTCTATTACACCTAAAATGGTCAATTTAAAGATAGTCTTATAGTCAGTGCACCACGCGATGTATGGTAATGTATGATAGTACCATATATAGAATTGATAATGCAACGATCTGCTAAACATAATGCCGATAAAATTCGCAACAAAAAGTGGATAGACAAATAACTGACTTACAGTAGATATATCTACCTTTTCTTTCTTACGAAGTTGAGGCTTCAATTCCTTTCCAATGTGTTTTAACTTTACATACGACTTCATGTAGCTGATCCAAATGGGCGCGCAATACAGCAGCGTTAATACATGCAGAAGTAACAGAGAAACATGCAAATATGGATGTACAAATACCTCTTCTGGTAAGAACCTCCAATTTACAGTCCATCTGAATTCAAAAACTCTACCCAAATTGAAAGCGCCCTTTATATAAGCAATCGGATTCTCTAGCAAGAACGGAAGACCAAGAATCAGCTGTATCAATGCACAAATAGACAAATGTATCAATGTTTTGAACATTCTTAGTGCGCATAGATAAATAACAAGAAGCGCTGGAGCAAACAGCAATATGTTCATCTTGATGGACACAGCAAGACTATATAACACGCTACCCAAGTACCAGCGATTGTCCAAGAATGAATTGATAGATGCATATAACAGCACCATTGCTACTGGATCATTGAAGAGTCTCAAAACAAATATCGAGTGTATTCTATAGGAAGTACAGCACATCAAGATGAGAACGTAAGGCGGCACTTTCTTGGTCCGTGCGTAAATCCGGAAGACTAGCATCAGCATGATCACGTACAGTGCCGCAAAGATGTACTGTGCTATCCTTACGTTGGTGCCATGAGAAGTTATATAATAGAGGCTGGAAAAGATGTAGACAAAGCCGGCAGGGTAAACCAGTGATCCAGTATCACCTCGCAGTTTCGAGTAGTCCAATGTGCCGTTCAGGAAACCTTCAACTTCTTGCATATAGGCCTTCCAATCGATTTCAGTGTATGGCACTGTCTGGATGACTACTGCATTCAAGACGATTTCCAGAATAATGAACAGTTTCACCGTCAATGACAATTTTTTCGGATCGGTGAGAAAAGAGACGAGTTGTCGCCATTCCACATAATTCTCTAGCCAGCCCTTGTTGCTCCTCCTCGAAGACCTACCAGCATTGAGGTTAGGTCTCGTCTCCCTGCGTGGCGCCATTCCGTCTGCAATGCGTATCTATCGTCATTTATTGTTTTTTTTTAATTATACTTATAAACAGACTCGCGCAGATTTCCAATAGTGAATATTACCTCGGTCCCTTTTCCGTGATATCCTCAAGAGGTTAGCCGGATTTACGATATCGGTTCATCCGCGTGACGATAAATAACCAGCTCATCGGAGCGATAATCCATCACTTTTTGTCATCGGATACCCATGGATGCCGCGGAAAAGATACTTCTCTTTCGTTTTTTATGTATCGAGTGACAAATCTGTGTTTTCCTTGGTATAAATGTCCACAGAACCTTATTGGAATAAACATGGCGATCGCAAGGTAAATAGAACTGGCTGGCTTTTCGAGCTGAACTTTCCAAATTATTCGCCCTTTCTTTCTATCTAATCGATCCGATCAAATAGCTGTTTCAGTCGAGTGCAGAAAATGCGGGAGTGCAGCAATATATAGCAAGAATCATGGTGTATTTACACCATGGCAAAATATAAATCCCCTCTCACTTACATCGCACGGCGCGCGCGAATTGCGATGACGTCACGACCAATCGGCGCGCGGACGGCAGTGACGTCACGACCAATCGGCATGCGCCAGCTGGGATTCCGGGTTTTTGACAGAATCCAACGTGTCGCGAATAGTCGCGAAGCTCGGAGGTGAACGGCGGCGGTGGACGTATCGCAAGATATTTTGAGGAGTCGAAAGTGTGAATTAAAGTCACCACGCGCGCCCATCTACCGAACGACGGAGGCCTCGCATCGGAAATACGGTAATTTTCAATCCGATCGCAACGATACGTAGTACGCGCCCGCGCGAAATAACCTTAAATTTAGTCGTCGAAGACACTTACGTGTCAACATTTGACATCTCGCGTTTTTTTCCGTCGGTATTCTCGCAACTCTCTTTGTCCTTTTGTCACAAAATCTAGGAATCTCGTGAAATTGAAAGCTTGGAATGTTTCCTTTAGCGTCTTCGAGAACGCTCGAGAATAACAGGGATGTTGTGATTTTGTGAATTAGAATATTTGTAATTAAATTCCGATTAATTTGAGTTAATAATGAAAATTTATAATGTGGCGAGAGATCACTTTAATCGACTTTCTCTTGTCTTTTTTGTGACAGATAAACATATTTAAAATATGTTATCGAAATTTTAGGTTTTTTTAACTACTTACATGGCTTATCTTGCCTCTTTTTCTTTTCACATTGAAGAAAAAAAGAGAAAAAATAAATAATGCAGGAAATTCATCTAAAAAGACCTTTTGATTTACACGATCATATGATAACACTTGTATAAATATTTATTTACATTTTATTGATTAAAAAAAAATTTTTAATTAACAGAACTCGATAAAACAGAAAGATGAATGCGTCGATGTCGTTAATACTTTCTGTATTCCTCGGAATTGTGTGTACTGTTACAGCATTAAAAGAAGGTGACTGTGAAGGTGAGAATCTCTCTGACATTTGCCTTATATATAAAATTTATACATCCCTTTTTATGACTTTTACATTCTTTATCTGATTTTATAGTATGTGTTGCTGTTGTGGACAAATTTAGTCAGACACTAACGGCAGATATTAAAAGTAACCCTAAGAAGATTGAAGAAAAGTTTCGAGAATTCTGTAAAGGCACTAAATCAAAAGAAAATAGATTTGTGAGTATGAGCCTGTGGACAAAATAAATACAGATTCCCTTGATCAATTGTTTAAAATAACCGCAATTGTTTTATGTGCTTCCAGTGTTATTATTTAGGTGGATTAGAAGAATCTGCCACTGGTATCTTGGGTGAGCTGAGTAAACCACTATCATGGTCTATGCCTGCAGACAAGATATGCGAGAAATTAAAGAAGAGGGATGCTCAAATATGCGATTTGAGATTCGGTATGTATAACATTTGTACACTCTTATCATTCTTGTTGCAAAGTCGAATATTTTGTTAGTGTTACGTTGCTATTTTTGTTTCAGAGAAACAAATTGACCTCAATACGGTAAATCTGAAAAAATTGAAGGTACGTGATTTAAAGAAGATTTTGAATGATTGGGAAGAGACGTGTGATGGATGTATAGAGAAGACGGACTTTATCAAGCGGATTGAGGAGCTCAAACCCAAGTACTTTAGCAGCAGTTCAAAGACGGAGCTTTGAAGGATTATCCTTAATTTAGACAAGCAATTAAGTTAGGATGGCTAAAAGTTCTGTTTCTTCTATGGAGGAATTGTTTACAGCATTTAGGATATGTATTATCCGTGTCAATATACGATTCGCGTATAGCTATGTTCTGAAAAAGTTTGTCTTTAATGACAGTCTTACGAAGACATTTAGTTTCCATTAAATGGAGTAGAGTTTAAATGAGAATTAGCATGAGACAAACGATAATGGGCAAATTTTGTTATGCAACATTTTTATATCTCAATAATTTCGAAGGACATATGTTAGTAATCTGATTTTTCCTTAAAGTTAGCCATGCTAATGGATCTTTTTTTACCGAAGGTGCTCCATTTTTATGACATCATTAGATATAAATTAATATACGTCATTTATATACGAGAAATTATTTTCACACAGTATTTATCTTTATTGCTCTTCCTCAGGTAGTATAGTAATATGCAAATACGTGTTTGTACGGTATGTTCGAACAATACTTCGTACCAAAACATAAATACGGTGTCGAACGATGTGTAAAAGATACTTTAGCCACAACACCGTTATACATTCTTACAAAATTAGATTTTCTTTTTCGTTATCCGTTATGAAATACGAACAAAATGTACAACTAAACTTATGAAATATTTCTCATGGCCAGTATGAACTGTCTTATTTGAACGTGCAGACTTAACAATGCCAATTTTTGAGATAAGAATTATTTGTATCGATATACACCAACTTTTCCAGTAAAAAGAAACAAAAAAAGAGATAAAAGTATATAATATGTACTCGAAGTACAATATCCTAAAATTAAAGATTACGATAAATCGCGCATAAATAATTATAGATAAGGTATTGTCGCATATCCAAATGTACTACTCCGAAAATTCCAAAACTGAATTATTTATTTCATGATAAGACTGCGTAATTACGTTTTCTATATTACATTCATGAGTCTTGATACAAGAGGTCAAACAAATAAAAAAAAAGCATGTGTGTTGTTACAAAGGTGGAGATTCTTCTCTCTTTCTTTCTTTACGAGGCATTGTACTAAATCCTTCTTAGCCATTTTGAATTACACGTTCCTATTTCCGTCACATTTTGGCAACTCGTTCCACTTCCCATTGGCTTGACACGTAATCATCCCCTTTTTCTCACCATCGAGACATATATATGTCAATTGATCTTGAAACAAGTACGAACGACCGTAGAGCGCGATTCCGTGTTGGATCTGTGGTTTGCCACACGATATTTCTGACAAAATAACAATGTGATTTAGATGTCTCCTAATGACAAGTTTGCAATTTTTTTACATATACATACTAGAGCATCTGCCATTCAATCTGGACCATTTCCCGCTTCCTAAACATCTTAGATTTGCCTGCCCGAATACACGATAGCCCGGAACACACTGATAAGAGATCATATTGCCGAAAGTGTAATTCTGAATTTCGTCTACGTCACTTTTCAGCATAGCGTTAGCGAGAATCGGCGGTTTTCCGCATGCCACAGCTAGAAATGTTCAACATATGAATTTAGAAATGTCTAATCCCTGCTTCCATCAATGTAAATTAAATTTTACTTCGATTCGATTTCTCTTCATTTTTTTCTAATTCTTAGAAGCAGAAAAAAATGAAGAGTTAGTTGAACTGAGACTTGAAAGTTGAATTGTTATTGATGAAAGTAGACATTAGAGACATTAGAGACATTGTAGATGACTTAAAAAGAAAAAAACATACGTTTACAGGAAGGCAAAGCGGACCACCTGGCATCCGATAAACAAATAGATTGCTCGGCACCCTCAAGAATATATCCATGACGACATTTAAAAATGACGACGCTATTGATCGTCCTGCGATTGTTAACGTTGTCAGTGTTGTTACCATTATCGATGTATCCGTATTCCGGTATCTGAAATTAATTGAAATTTTATCCTAGAAATATGCGAAGCTTGAAAATATTGTACGAAAAGATAGATCGCAATCCCAGATAACATTTATGTTGTATGAAATATCTAAAAGATGTTTTTTAGATGTTTTATGTCTAAAAGATATCTAAACGTTTTTTTAAACATCTTATATAACATAAATGTTATCTGGAATGTATTTCCTTGTATTATTATTTTTAACTTAGAACATTTGTGCCCGTTTCTTCCAATGTAGATTAATTTAAATCTCAGTTTAATTTATTTTTTATCCTTTTCTAAGAGTTAGAAAAAATAAAGAGTAAGTTAATCTACATTCGTAGAAATGGATATTAGTTAATTTTTTATTCTTTCCTGTCGATACTGATGTTATTTATTGATATTTTCAGAAAACTTACTTGCGGAGGTGCACACGATCTATTGCAGATGTCTGTCGAATCATTCAGTAGCTGTTCGAGGATAGATTCTTTCATCAACAAATTTGAAACTTCCCATTTTGCGATCGTATTGCACGTCCATGTTATATTTGAAATTGTCTCGTTAGCGATTAATTTGTGGAAGTTCATCTGTGCGCCATTTCGACACGTTAAAACTGTTCGTCCTTTATAACTATTTCTTTCGACGAAAATGTCAAAATCTTTGTATTGGTGCGTAACATTTTTTTTGTACCGTTTCTCGTCTAATTCGAATAATATCACATCTGTGTTGCTGTTCTCTAAGGCGGTTTCGTTTCCCAGTTTCTTGAAAAATTTAAAAATTGGATGTTCCTCGATCGAACAATTACGCGGCTTGCAAGAAGTGAAAGTCGAGGACCATCTCTCCTCCTCGGTACACGTTCTGACTTGATCCCCGACTAGTTCATATCCTAGATCACAGACAATAAGGATTTCTGCACCAGAAATGAACGTTTCCGGAGAAATCTCGTTCTCACTCTCATTACTTCTTCGATCAGGTTTCCATGTAGCGTCTTCTTCCATCGGAATTTCAACCGTGATGTTATCCCGTTTCTTGAAGAACATTTTCGCGTCTGCCACGCGATCTGGCCAGGGACACGTACGCGGAACACAGTCAGGAATAAAGCCTGTCCAGGTGCCGTTTGCGGAACATTGCAGCTTGAATTCTGTCAGAGTATGATTATTGCGAAATTTGTAGCCGCGATGGCAGGAGAATCCAATGATGTCGTTATAATGATACGTTCTTTCGGAGGAGTTGTCGATGATGTTACGTTCGGGATCGCGAACGGAAGTTTGATCAGAATTCGAAGGGATGATGTAGCCATGCTCTATTCTATATTCAGAATGTGACGATTCTCAAATATTGGTTAAAAGAAACTACCATATTTTTAGGCAAAGTCATAATTTTTTAAATAAAACAATATCTTTAAGCAAAAGGTTACTTTCTAAATTCTTAGAATCTCTCTTTAAATGAAAATTGAGCCAATTTTGAAAAAGAGTGACTCAATTTTCAATCTTTAAGAATGAGATTTTATTCTTTGGAGTGATAATTCATTTAAAATGTTTTAGAGAATATGTTTCAAGGACGCACTGTTTTGGCAAGGGACATCCATAGGGCGTGCAAGACGGTCTCTTGTGATCCCAAATACCAATGTCTAGGCAGGTCAAGTATCTCTCTCCTATTAAACGGTATCCAGGATTACACTTGAACTCTAACTGCTGGCCAGCCTGAAATAATTGAACAATTCAAAATGTAGGATTTCAACATCGTAATGTTCTTCTTCTTCTTTCTTGATTTTTTTGTGAATGACAAAAACGCATACTTGTAATATCGTGACATCATCTCTTTCATTTTCTTCTAATATATATTCGATGTCACCGTTTTCTGGAGCGAGTAGATTCTTGCACGTCGTTCCTGTTGAAAGATGTAAATTTAGTTGTTAAAGTCATTGAACTCATTTTTATTAGCCCTGCTGTTCTATTCAAATGTTATTCGATCGTCAAAATTAAAGCTCTGAAAATGATTTTCACAGAAAAAAGATCTTACATTAACAAAGTTATTAAATACTAAAGAAAAATTTTGAAATATTAATAAGAAAATTAATTACATTTTAGGTCAAATAGAACAGAACAAGGTTTAATCCAAGTGCGATTGTTACCTATGCAGATCGGAGGCAGTCCAATCCACTTTCCGTCAGAATTGCAAATGCGATGAGGATTTCCGCGGAGTTCGTAGCCCTCGTTACAAGAATAATATATCTCGTCCTCGAATAAATATGATTTTCCGTAAATGTGTCCGCGCGGAAAGTATCCCGGGAAGCCACATTTTATTTCTTCGAACAAAAAATCATCAAACCAGAATCATTTAGATTTCACGATCAAATCAAATCAGTTCATTTCACACTTTCTTCTTCGTGTTATAACATGATTACAAAGGAATCAGAACTTACTCATGCAGATTGGTGTATTGTATCCTTCCCACTGACCATGCTTGAGACACTTTCTTCTGACGGATCGGTATTCCTTATTACCAAATCGAACTACGTATCCATTATCGCAGTAATATGTTATCTCAGACAGATCCTCGCTTACTTTAATGTTACCCTTGAAGGGCATTACGGGCAGAGGACAGCCATGACAAAACGGACTACTTAAAATCTATATAAAGATATGAGATAATTTAAAAATTTAAAAGAATTAAATTTAAAAAAGAATTTAAAAAAATAAAATAATGTTTCAAAGGTGCATAGTTTGATGTAGAATAGATTGTAAGTATATATTAATAAAATCATTTTGAGGAGAAAACATATAAAAACATATAAAATATTAACTCATGGTAACAAATTAGTACAAGTTCAGTTATATTAATTTTCCTTGTGTTGTTTTTTTTATAATCTTCCCAGCTTAAGTATTAAATTAGCAGCGTCACACTGTTTTCTTGGAAATGACACATAATATATTGTTTTTGGCAATAATATTCTTAAAGCTTTCATGGGTGCTTTCTATATAAAGATTATGCGTTTCGCGGATTTTTTTCGTGTCCAGATTCGTTCTTGGAATGCTAACGTTTCGTGAACCTTGCAGTCCACTTCATCAGGGTGACCCTGATGAAAATAAATCAGAGTGTAAGTCGAATGTAATAGGAGAATAACAGGAGCGCAAATGAAACTTCTAGAAGGCAAAAATTGGAACAATGAAATATAAAAGAAGCATTTACACTTCCTTTACATTTTGATGTTTCAATTTTCGCCTCCTAAAAATTTCATTTACGCTTCTGTTATTCTCCATCACATCTAATTTACGCTCCGATTTTTATTTTCGAGGGAGAAGCAACCTCATACTGTTTTTGGCAATATAAAATAATACAAATTCAATCGTATTGATTTCTGATATTATTCTCTTTTTTTTTCTTTTATTTTGAATTGATCCTGCCAGCTTAATATTAAGCTAACATCATCAAAATTTTTTTCCGAAATAGCACACGGAACAAAATTATTATTAATGATACAATTTAGTACAAAATGAGTACTAAAAATTCTGATAAGTCTGATTTGATCCTGCTGATTTGGCCTTATTTTATAGAGTTCAAAAGGTGATACAGATATTTTTATTAAAACAATTGTATTGCTTCTTTTGCGTTAATAAAAGAATTTTGATATTTAATGATGGAAAAGTTTCTTTCAGTGACATTTTGGAGTAATTTTATCATGATGACTTATGTTTTGCTTGAATTGTAGTTTGATTTAATTAACGTATAATTACCATGACATCACCGTGAATGTACTGCCGCATCTGCGCCCAGGCTATGAGGTTCCCGTGATACTTCTCGCAGCTGTTCCATAGTTTCGTGACATCACTCTCGTTCAGGACGACGTCCCACATGTCCAACAAGCCGAGTCTGCCCAGGAATGCTTCCGATTCAGAGAAACCGCCACCCAGGCGATCCTGTTCCTGCCCGATGACGAGGGATCCGTTGGCTGGATGGGACGATGTCCGGGATTTTATGATTTGCTTTAGGTGTACGAAGATAATTCTTGATGATTACGCGTGTCATTACCTCGCACCACGGCTCCTTGGGCCAAACCGATGCTGTTGTCTTTGAGGATTCCGTCGACAAACACACGCCAGGAGCCGCTCTCACTTTCCCAAGTAACGCACAGGAAGTGCCAGTTACCATCGTTGACCCTAACATCAGTGACGATTTTCTCCCCGTTAATGTACAAGACCAATCTGCAATGACATTCAACCTGAGAGAGTTCGCTCGTAATCTAACACGTGTCAGTTCATTCAATTTGCATTGAATGGAATTAGCAAATTCTTCATTAAAACACACGCAGAAAAAATAATTTTATTGAGATATCTAAAAATTTAACTAGAGATATAGATTTGAAAATAAATTTTATTAGAAAATAGCTGTGCAGGAAACTCAAACACGATGAGCTATCCTGCAAAAAGTTTTGATATTCTAACAACCAATTTGAACATTCTCTATGTATTTAAATTTTTAGATACTTCTGCCAAATTTTTCTTTCCGTATACTGAATTTCTACAAGTAATTACCCATTATAATCCGTCAGTGTGAAGGCGTTGTCATAAAACGTCGTTGCGTACGATAATATCGTTCCGTAGTTGAAAGTATCCAACGATTGCAACCATAGGCAAACAGACAGCTGCCAAATTGGTAAATTCCTAAAACTATCTATTACAATTTTTTCGATTTTCACAACTTACCTGGAGAAAATCTCTCGCGGGTCCTTTGGTGGCCACATAATCCGTCGTGCCGGACTTGGTAAAATGCATCACGTAGTCGGATGATAGTTCTGTTAAAACAATTTTTAGTTTAAGATAAATATCTTGTATCTTAAATTATTATTTAAGAAACTTAACAAAATTAAAAAATAAAATATTCTAGAAATATTCTTGAAGTTTTAACTTACCAATTTCGCAGTCGCGTCCTGTGAAAGGAATCGGGCATTCGCAGATATAATCGAGAACGAAGTTAATGCAGCGCCCGTTGTTCAAGCAAGGCGAATACTCGCAGTGATTGATCTTGGTCTCACAGTCCTTCCCTGTGTATCCGTCGGGACATTCGCACCTGGACGATCATATTGTATATATATATATTGACTTCACATCTTGTAGCATAAAATTATACACAGACTATCTACCTGTAACTTTTCCGTGTTGTGTTTTCTTCTTTGACGTTGACGCAAATCGCATTCGTGTGACATGGCAACCAGTCGCAAGGTAACAAGTTGCAGTGTCGCCCCAGAAAACCGGGTTTGCAGAGGCATTGCCAGGTACCGTTCACAGTACGGCACACAGATCCTTCCTCACAGGGCATGTGCTCACAGTGATCCATCGAAACCTCGCAGAATTGACCTAAATGAGACCCATAGGTAACGAAAAAACTCATCGTGGGCATTATAAAATAAAATAAAAAAGCTGTAATATTAAAGACAATAATAATTATTATCCTAGAAGCAATTTATATTGGCGATACATTGGTGCATTAATATTGGCTTACATTAAAGATATTGGACTAATATTAGACCAACAGAGCCAATAAATTGTGCTTCTAGAGTAATGTTATTATAATGAAATATATAATAATTATTATAATGAAAAACATTACCTTCAAATCCGTCTCTGCACTCGCAAACGAAATCGTTCTCGGTGCTCATGCATCTTCCACCATTCTGACAGGGATTGGTGTAACACTCGTCCACGTAAATCTATAAGAATTATTTTGCCGAATCTTCTTAGGCCGGATTCGATAAATATAAGATTAACTTTCATTTCAGCTTACTCCAATTTTTTAATTAAAAAAAGATAAGGAGTAAGTTGAACTAAGATTAAAGTTAATCTTGCATTTGTGGAATCGGGTTTTAATCCAGATTTCATTGTTTCATTGCAAATATTTAATTTGCAAAACATATTCTTACCTCACAGTTATCACCTGTGTAACTGCTTTTACATACACACTCGTACATCACAGAATTATTCAGATACTGCCATGTTGTGCACATTCCTTCGTTTAAACACGGTGAGGAGTCGCACGGATCCTTGAATTCTTCGCACTTCAATCCTGAAGAAAATAAATTCGTATATTCCGCGCATAGCGGAAAAAAATGTTAATTTTATTTTAGAATAAAATAAAGGAAAAATTATTAATAATAATATTTAATAACTTAATTAATTATTAAGATTTAGAAAAAATTTAGAAAAAAAAATTGAGAGGTGCTATCGCGTCTCAAGATTATGATTATTAACATACCCACATAATATTCGCGACACTCGCAAACGTAGCCGCTTTCATCTCGTAGACATTGACCGCCATTTAAGCACGGATCCGTCCGGCAGTCATCGATTTCTTCATCGCGGATCGGTAGACAATCACTGATATCTATGGAGCCACGCTTTTCTGTCGTTACGTTCGACGGACAAGGCAAGCATTGACTTTGTCCGTAGTTTGGCTGATAGAAACCAATGTCGCACGCGAAACAAGGCTCCATGCCCACACGTGATCCGTGGTATCGTTTGCGTCGAGAATAATATCCTGGTCGACATACAGCTGCAGGGAAAGAAAGGGAAATATATTATAATGCCGACTCTCGCGTTTCCGGTTTACGTTCCAGAGAATCTTACGAATGCAATCTTTCAAGGTTCTCGCATGCATCCTCTTCGTGAAGGTGTATTCAGGACAAGGCACACACGTCAATGAAGCGATCGCATCCTGGTACTCGCCGAATGGACACGGCTGGCAAGTTCTGGTAGAGGAATTGTAGAAAGTGCCTGCGGGACATTTAACTAAAAGAAAATATTACAATTGAGAAGTATTTGTATACGAAAAGAATAATTTTGTTAAAATATCCAAAAATTAAACTAGATATAAATCTGAAAATAATTCTGTTAGATCAAAATAATTTTGTTAGATCAAAATAATTATAATATAAAAAATTCAAGCATAATAAGAGCAAAAAAATTTTGATTTTACAATTAGCTTAAGCATTCTACATAATTATTTTGATGTCTAACAATATTATCTGTAGATCTATATCCAACTAAATTGTAGATACTTCAACAAAATGATTTTTTGTACTGGCCCAAATTTGTACTGGCAGATATTCTTGATGATTTTCATCTTTTTTTATGCTCACCACAACCATGTCTCTTTAGCACACTACCGAGATCACAAAGGTCCTGTGGTTCCTTGAAGACGAAGTACAGATTCAGAGCGAGCTTCGCAATCTCCTGGTTGGTTTTGTTGTCAAGCAAGTTTAATTTTCCCACTTGCGTCATTGCATCGATCCTCTCTCTCAACTTCTGCACTCCTCGTTTTGGATTCTCGTAGTTTTCTTCTATTATCTTACCTGCAAGGAATTTCTTTGCGTGTTATCTGATACATTTCACGGAATCTGAAATTTATTTCTTACCTATAAACTTAAATTTAATTTCTATTCTATTTCTTTTCCGTTTAGATCTGGTGTTATTTTTGTTGGGCTCGGAGCTCAGTCTTATAGCTGCGCGTTTCAACCTTTCGAACAATGTTGTTTCAGTATCTTTAAAGGTATCGGTAGACCGAGCTTGTTTGTTCTTAGGTTCGAATCTTCGTCTTCTTATTAAGTTATCTTCAATATCCTTCGACAACGATAGATCGTCTTCACACTTGGGATCGAAGCTAACCAGATCGCACTCAATGTCATTATCGCATATTTCCAGGAATTTCGATTTCAAGTCATTAGCAATGTTCTTATTCAACTAGAAGGGACATTAGGATATAAAAGTTGTATATTTATTTCTATAAATTTTATCATTCTATTATACAATTTATTTTATAAATCGAATTATTATATATTAAATATAAACACTCACTTCGCCAAGAGCAGGTTGATTGTCGCATATTGCGCTTCCGTTGCTTTGTAATATCACATCTCCCTCCTGAGATATTGTTATAGGTGTTTGCGTTTCTAATCGATAGAAGAAATCATTATTTTATAAAATATAATTATGTAGTTGAAGATGCCAAATGACTGATAATTTCGAAAATTAACATAAATACCTGAACATTCTGGCAGATAATTACTATCCCACATATGATTGCTTGAGTTACATTTCAATAGCAATTCGTTATTCACGATATTGAAATTCATTGGCTCGATTGCAAAGTCGTAGCCATCCTCACAAGCTACGACGCATTGTGTTTCGCGATCGTCTGACGAAGAACAGTTTAGTCGACCATTCGCTGGTGCTTTCAGACTTTTACACACATCTGGAAAAATTATACAATTCAATTTTAATAAATAATATTTTTTACTTTGGGTATTAAAAGTACTGAACAAAGTGCTTTTATTCGATATAAGCAATTAATTATTATCTTCCAGTATTAAATTTCTGAAAAATGCATATTTAAATATAGTCATTAATGAAAAGATATGCACCTTCTACAGTAATGTTCAACACGCAACTTGCCCGATTGCCGTATTTGTCGGTCGCATTATAGAAGACCTTCGTATGACCGACTGGAAAGAAGAGGTCTTGGCCGGGTTGATGACTTTGATTGACGCGCACGGCAATTCTCGAATTGTCGTAAAAGACTGGCTCGTCCCACGTCACGTTTGCGAGACCGCTATCGAAATCGGTGTAAAGTGTTGGTGGATCGATACAGTTCTCGATTGTTGGTGGTTCCCTATCTGCAAAAATTCGCAAAAATACTCATTTTTCACGCGATATGTTCTTTTTGATGATTTATCTAACTTTTTGTCAATCCAGAAAGGAATCTAAGAAGAAGAAGAAGAAGGAAAAGAAGAAGAAGAAGAAGAAGAAAAGAAGAAGAAAAAGAAGAAAAAAAAGAAAATAGAAGAAAAGGAAAAAAAGGAGGATAGAAGAAGAAGAGGAAAAGGAAAAAAAGAAAAGAGAAAAAGAGAAAGAAGAAGAAAAAGAAGAAAAAACTCATTTTTTAAAGCTCTCTCTTAGATAACATGCGATTGGAACTTTGCAGCTTACCAAGAACTTTAACTTTGAATTTACATCTAGCTTTGTTGCCGCTCGCGTCTTGTGCTACATACACAACATTGCGTGTACCGATTTTTGCCTTCCAGGGTAGAACGATGTGCGGTTTTGTCCATACAATAGGAGATGCATCTGCATTGTCAGTCACCTTAGGTACTGTCCAGTTCACATATGCGTAGTTTTGTCCCTTTTCAGTCTCCTCGATAATGTTGGCTGGGCACTCCAAAGAAGGCGGTGTTTTGTCTGTCGCGTTCGAAATACGTATTACGCTCAAAATTAAATTTGGATTAGTAAGCGAGGCTTAAATTTATTTTTCTAAGTGCTTGATTTTGATATTAACCCACGCATCGATTAACGCTGTGACGTTGGGACCAAATTCCCGTGCGTCCAATGCACATTCTGTCGGTGGGTCCTTCCAGGATGTAACCCTCGTTGCAGGTGATCGTGCAATTGGTGGCAAAGGGCACCTTCGCTGGCCCGATGCAAATTTCCGGAGTGATGTCGCCGTTCGCGATTTGCGGTAAAGATTTGCATTTCACAGCTATCATAAGACATTGATTCTGTATTAATATTCTGAAAAGATACTGAAGATACAAGATAATATTGTCCTTTTTTTTACCTTTGCACGTAACTTTCAAACCGTCCCAACGAGATAAAGGTAGACAGTTGCGCACTTTGCTGCCACGAAGCTGATAGCCGACGTCGCATCGAAACTGGCAGCGTGTATCGATCGGATATACAGTGGAATTTTCTTGAAATTGTTGCTGATAGTCCTCGTCGTGCTCGCATTTTACGCGGCCATGCGTCGGTGAGC
This sequence comes from Atta colombica, assembly GCF_001594045.1. NCBI lineage: Eukaryota > Metazoa > Arthropoda > Insecta > Hymenoptera > Formicidae > Atta > Atta colombica. Next base: position 349,438 of record NW_017259251.1, read on the forward strand.
GTAAAGCCGAACACGTCTTCACTAAACAATGTAATTGATTACAATGTAAATTTAATTTGATCCCTCTTTCAATTAAATGTACACAATAATAAACATACGTATTATATTATTGATTGGGAAATTATTATTAACACATACGTGTAACTTAGTGTTTGCTAAGAGCTGATAGCAAACTTACGTTATGATGTTATTTGTCGTCATTTTGACGTTATCGTCATTTTCAATGATAAAATGATGACAATAACGTCAGCTTGTAATCTGCGGCAATTCTTTACTTACGCAAGCACTGCGGCTCGTTGCCGGACCAAGCGCCGTCTTTGCCGCAAAGTCGAATGCTGTCCCCCGTAAGATGAAAACCGATCCTACATCTTACGCCACACGCTGCGTGTACCACATTATTGCAAGCGCTCGCTTTCACCAGGTATCCGTTGTCGGGGATTCTCAGTTTCGGACATGTTATAGCTGAAAATAATATCCATCCTATTTCGCGAATAATTTTACGAATAATTTGTATTTGTGAGGTTTGATTGCGCGAGGATTGGCGCTCTTTAAATTAAAATTATCATACAATTATTCTTCATAAATTTATGAATGCACGAGCAACAAATTACCCTCGCATTTGTAACCATCTGTGATAAATCCGGAGGCGCAGACACAGTCAATCACCGAGGTCGCGGGAACCTTGATGGTGATGTGATTCGCGTCTGGACAGGATACGCATGCAGCGGTGGAATCCCCAGAGGTGTTCGTGGAAGCATAGGTTCCGTTTGGACAAGCTGTCGTGGGCACACAAAGAGAGAACTTTCGAATATAGTATAAAATGTATATTGTCTCAATAACAAATACATGATGTAGAAAAAAAATTAAAGACATAACAACCGTGAATTGTACGAGTGCCATACACAGTACATTTTATTTAAGGGACGTTCTAGGAATGTTCAATTCTGAATACATTTTTATTCATTTATAGGAATTGCATGGAGCGTATCTCTATGTCTTTCAATCTAAAAATAATATTAGCTTTTTCTGTGCACAACACACATTGTGAATACTATTCAATTCAAAATTTTGAATAGGAAATGCAGTTTTTCAATCCAATTGCATCCAATTAATTAAAAAAGTATTCTCTATTTAAAATACGCATTAGGATAGAAAAAAATTTCAATCCATTTTAATCCATTCTCGTTTGCTAGGAATATTCTTTAGCTATCTTTAGTACGTTCCTTAGAGATTTGTGTTGTATGAGGCATCAGAGATCAATAAATCAAAATTCGTTCGCTTGTTACAACCTACGTTGGCAAAAATCTCTGAGACCGGAACCGAAATAGCCAGGCGGGCAAATGCAGGCGTAATGTCCAGTCGCGGTACCGCAGGTGCAGGTCGCCAATTCATCGCAGCAAGTCCGGTTCATGCTGTCCGAGCAGAGACTATTGCAATCGGTCGGCAAAGTCACGGCCACGTACTGCCCAGTTTTCAAATCTGCGAGAAGTGTCGATCATTTAAAACTAGTTCCTTTTGTCCCAATAAAAGCTTCATAATGTTTTTACAAAATAGTGCTTTGCAATTCTTATGCTTAGCTTTAATATGATCGACTTAAACTCTATTCCTAATAATTTTAACACTTTACGCATTCAGAATACTTAGAAAATATAGAAACGTACTCAGAGAAAAACATAATAATTGCAACTCTCTAAAGGTGACAACTATACAAGTTTTATGTGTAAAATTAATATAGTAGCTTATTCAACTATATACATACATTAATTCTATATATTGTATAGTTTTATAATTATATATAGCTACCACTATGTCTTTTGCTCTAAATGCATATATGCGTAGTTTTCGATGAAGATGAAAGAAACACACCCCTATGCAGAGCGCGTCGCGCCAAAGCCTCAAACTCCGCGAAGCTATCGAGGAGATAGCTATGTGTGTATTCGGGATGACTGGCGATATCGTGCAGCTCCTCTACATTTCCCGTACGTATTCCAAACGTGAATATAATCGCACCCGTGTTCTTCAGTAGGTGAGCCGCGGGACGCGGATCGCCACCGTTGCTGAAGCCATCGGTTATCAGGAATACCATTTTGCTCGCCGCTTCACGACTCTTCTCAAGGATCGCCTTGCAAACAACGGAAATAGCCATAATTTATCAAAACCGTATTTTATCAAATTTTAGTTGAACTTGCTTTTATCATCACAATTTTGCCGTAAGAAATTATTATCTTGTTACAAATGCAACGTTGGCAACCATTAGAACTTATTATATAGTACTTGGATGTTTTTCAGCAACAAGACACAATACAACACAGTTGAGTCATTTCATTCTTGTTGTTTGTTAATATTAAACAAGGATGAAATGATTCACTGTATTCTTGATTGAAAACTGTGCCCTTACTAGTGCCTCGAGAAGCGCGCCACGCGTATAAGTTCCTCCGCCGCTATAAGTGATATTGTTGAACTGTTTGTTCAGCAAGTAACACTTGTGATCGTTGGGTCCGTGTCTGGAGATCTGATCGATGTTGCGATATACGCTGCCCCGACCACCGAAGGTGACCAGGGCGACCCGTGCAGCCAATGCGTCCACCGTAAAATCCGACAGGAGCTTCGTCACGAAGTTCAGTTCACTGCGGAAGTTCTCTGCACCGACCGAACCGGACGCATCCACCAGGAACACCATTTCCACCTGGTACCGAATCATTCGAATTCGAAATTATAATTGGAAGATTAGAAGCATTAGAGCCTAGACTTTTAACGTTCTTTACTTTTCTTAAATCTTGCGTTGAACTTTAAGAGCAAAACAGAGGATAAATACATTAACTTTGAGAATCGATTATGTATCTTGGAACGAAATAAAATGTACAAAAGTGAAAAAATATTTATTAGAATATTTATAGTAAGACTGCATTCCAAAACGTCTTCTTCGAGAAAAATTTTACTTGATGTAATAAGAAAAATAATAAAAAATAATAATAAAAAATATTAATTTTGAAGATTAGGGGTATATTGTGTGAGAAGATAAAAATTTTTTTATTATTTTTTGATTATTTTTTAATAAGTTAGTTATATTATATCTTTAATTTACAAAATTAATATTTTTATAAACT
>NW_017259251.1:352644-360781 GCF_001594045.1 Atta colombica
TATTTCAATAATTATATATATGTTATGATGCAGGTAAGTATAGAATTTTATTTAATTTATTATATAATTTTTAGAATATTAGGATTTGGATTGTTAGTGATAGTTATTCGATTTAGAGGGAATGATTTATATTATATGTTTAATTTTAGAAAGTTTATAGTATTACGTTTTAAAATGTAGTTCAAAATGTACAATCGAGTTCTTGCTCTATTATCTTCGTCTACCTGATCAGTCTTATTTCGCAATTGATCTATGTGCATCTTTAATAGGCGGGATAGGACGTCCATCTTGCTCAATATCCTATCGGTGTCGTCCAGATGCTTTCGTTGATCCTCGTTCGTCTTTTGGTCGAAATTCAGAAAAGTCGACGAGACATTGTTATCGTTTGTACTGTTCTCCACGCTGTTGATCGAACCTCCATTGTCGTCGTCGACGCACTCGGCAAAATTCGAAAATAGAGAAAGCGCTCCGATTAGCAGCGGTAGAATTCTTGAAAATCCCATTGTTAAGCTTTACAAATCACCAATAATGTTAAATAATATCTCACATTTGAAGATGATCTTTTGTTTTATTATTACAATCTATTTATGGATCGTATTTAGAAACAAATAGATCACAAAAGAATGCATTTTCTTCTCGTTTCTTTCCTGCAGATACAAATTTTTCTCAGAATTCATTTTTATATAAATTTCAGATTTTTTCTGAATTAAAAAAAAATTTTAAGACTTTCTCGAAAATTTCTTAGACAAATTTCAATACAAATTGAAGCATTTTTCAAAATTGCCAAGAAAGTCTATATCTATCTCTTTTAGAATTCTCCATAAACGTAAATCTACTTTAAGTTCTGAAATATTTTCTCATTTTACATATAATTTTTGAAAAAATATTTTAAACTTTTGTAGATTTCATAAGATTCCAAAAATTATATAGAATGAGAACTCTAAGAATTCTTCTTTAGTTATAATATATCAAAAACTTTAAGAAAAGATGTAGACTTTCTCAATATTCTTGAAGAATGTTTCAACTCATATAAAAATTCCGCGAAAATTTTTCACCAGGATTAACTGAGCAAAGAGAAGAAAAGAAAGCACAAAAAATGAGAGATTCTATCGATCGCTTTGAGAATCGGACGTTGTTTTCGCGTTCATTGTAGCAGCCACGAAGGCAAGGATCGCGTCGCGGGGACCAGTCGGTTCTCTGGTGCATCCAAGATCTGCGAAAGCACGACGGATCGGATTCGCATGGAGACGAAGACGTAACTGAGAGCAATGGAATCACCGGCTATAAAAGAACATAACGCTCGATGTGAAGACAAGGGGACCTCTGTTCTGTCGAGTTCAGACGAGTTCCTTGACGCGCGCACGTGTCTGTGAGTGATCCACGCGGCTGCTCTCTCGGCCAGTCGAACACGATTCTATTGTATTCGCCGCCAGGCCGCGAATAGATCCAGACATCAATTTTTATTAACGTTAATTCATATTGACCATCAGACGACCGCGACGACTCCGAAATCCGCGTTTGCATTCTCCCTACATCTCGAGCGACGCATCGCGTTCTTTAGTTCTCTTTTTTTAGATTAGTGTAAAAAAATAATATAAGGATTTTTTTACCGCGTTTATTTTATGGGAAAAAAATGGATTGGATGATTCGGCAAAGCTATAGCTTAATTACTGAACGAGTTCAACATCTAAAACTAAGAAGATTTGATTCATCAAAGAAATTATATCTGTAAGCAATATTATTATGTTAATTCAGCTAATTATTTGCTATAAATGAAAATGGTTAATGTAACAAGTTTTTTCTCGCTGCAATAAACGTATACGCTATCTTAGCTAACATGTTTTTTTGTTACAAATTTTGATCTATACGTTGAATTGATTTTCATAAAAAGTTATCTTTGCTATATTAATAAATTTGCTGAACAACAAATATGATAACCTATAATCGCTAATTTTTTAGTTGCACAATTTTGCTACTTTTATATAGAAAATTGATTATCTGTATATTACGGTTGTAGATTTGCTAAATTAGTAAACTTTTTAATTATTTTAACAAGTCTTATTTTTTTCGTGCTTGTACTTTTTAAATATTTTGGAGTGAAATCTAAAGAATGAAAATTGAACTAATCTTTTAAAAAAGAGCTCGTATCAATTTCCAATCTTTAAAAGTAAGATTTCGCTCTTCAGAGTAAAGATTCACTTTAAAAGTTTTAGAGAGTATGGGAAAGGGATGTTTCACGATGGAGGATAAAAAAAAAACAATTTCCGCGTGACCAGTATAATTCATATCGCGTCGACGCAATTCCGGGTCAATTCCGGGTCAATCTCTCAGCTTGTCGCGCGCGCCGATATACCATACACACGCGATGCACACATTGCACGTGCGTGCGCGTTACATACGTAAATATACGTAATCTACGCGTCTTCCCGTCGAAACACGTATTATCGCGTTACTATCGCGTCCCGTTTGGAGACGCGATATGAAAGTATTTGAATATTTCTCCTTTATCGCGTACGGATGAATCACTTTCGGTTCGGTCGCGGTCCAACCGAATCCCGAATCACCGTGTTCCCGTCTCTCGGGATCTCCGTCTCGAGGAACCGTACGATGATACGTTAAAGTTGTCATCACATTATTGTGGTGTGCCATGTTAGCCGCGAAGGTCGTGTTCCCGGTGCTCTTCCTCGTGAGTCTCGTGTCGGAGGCGAGGTATCATTCCCGTCTCTCACGCGTATTCCGATCGAGCGCGTGGGACCGCCTCACAGAGGAACAGGATTGGTACTTCGAGCAATGTCGTTTCGTGAACGCGTGGAAGGAGCATCTTGGCCATGTAAGCGTGCTGGCCTTCCTGGACCCAGCCTGGCAGTATAGCTTCCGACAGGCGGTCATGTAAGTTGTAAGGATTGTGACTGCGCGCGAGGTGAACGCGCCCGTGACGAAGAAAAATCTCTCCTTTTATCCCTTTTTTCTCTTTTTATTGTTTTTTTTTTCTTTTTTTTTTTAATTAATCGAACCACAGGCTGGAGCTGCTAAGCTCGCGTTTGCGGAAGTCCGATTTCCCGGACATACAATTCTTCGTGATAAGCCCGTCCTCCGATTTAAAAGACGATAAGAGCGAGAACGATCTCGAGATCGAGGCATGGCGGGAGATTGGAGCAAAGTATGAAATGGAGAATTTTGTGAATAGTGATTTTCTCAAAAATAATGGAACGGAGATCATCTTTCTGCAGGACGATCCGCAATCTCGTATATGGGAGAGATTCCGAGCGTCAAGGGAACATGCGGTCATCATCGATCGGTGAGAGAAAAAGAGAGAAAGAGCGATTCAGAAGCTCACGATTTTATTAATATCATTATATTTATATTTTGTTTAACAGCAATTGATTGTTTCGTACGTTTTTTTTTTAAATTCATTTACGGAAAGAAATGAGTGCGAAATCTTATAAAAAAATTTAATAACATTCCTATAAGCACAAAATATTCGTAGAATGTTATATAAATATTATTTAAAAAATGAAATAAGTTATTATAATGTTTTGAGAATATCGTATACTTTTTAATGTTATAAGAGTATTCTATAGATATTATATATTCATTTGTATAAATATATTTCCTTGATATATTTTCTTTGACATTTTCTGAAATATTATTAAAATATTTATTAATATTAATTATTTTTAATATTAATTATTTTTACATTAATGTAGTTTTAATTCACAATCCAGTAACGAAAACATCTTATCAATCTATGCTGCGTCTTATGTTTAAATACATTTCGGTGTGATTTTACGTAGATACATATCCAGTTTACAACTGCACACCAAAATTATTTTCAATCTTTAAACATATATTTAAACTAAACCGATGTAACAGTTTTACAAATTAAAATAAACGTTGTTATAATACCCCAGTAAACGAGAATGGATTAAAATGAATTGAAATTTTTTTCAATCCAAATGCGTATTTTAAATAGCGAATACTTTTTTTTAATTGGATTTCATTGGATTCAATTAGATTCAATTGGCTGCAATTGGATTGAAAAAACTGCATTTTCTGTTCAATTCAAAATTTTGAATTGAACAGTATTCACAATGCACAGAAAAGCTAATATTATTTTTAGATTGAAAGGCATAGAGATATGCTCCATGCAATTCTTATAAAGGAATAAAAATTCATTCAGAATTGAAAAGCATTCATTTTAACATTCGTGAATCAATATTCAATTCTGAAAATCTGAATCCATTTCAATTCATTACAATCCATTCTCGTTTGTTGGGACTTTTTATGTTCATACAAATACTACAATGACATTAAATAATATTACTCTTAATAATCATGTAATATTATGAGGAGTGTGTAATAATCATCCATTAGGATATATAATTATCCATTAATATTTTAGGAATATTATTTAATATTATGTAATTTCAGTAAAATATTTTTCAAATGTTACGTTTAATATTCTGGTAATATGTCTAAAATATTATTTTATATTAAATAATATTAAATAATATTATGTATCTATATAAGGAGAGAATTTTTTTTAATTTATCCTGAAAATATGATAATGGAACGGCATTGTTTTCGAAGAATTTAATGTAAATTTCTCTCATTCATTAATAAAACTACAATAAAGTATGAAATAAGTTTGATTAATTTTACTGAAATGCATGGTAAAAATCTTTAAAATATTGTATTGTATCACAATCATATCACTATCATATTTCCAGGGTAAATTTTGAAAAAAAATTTTCTCCGTGTAAGGATATTGCAGTAATATTGTAAGAGCATGATATTTAATTATTTCATTAATAGAGTGTTGAATTAAAATTATTTTTATATATATTCAAAATAATATTGATTGGTTTTTTTATCAATGTAGATATAATTTAAATAGATGAATTTTCAACTGATTATTTTAGATAGAGTTAGTATTAATACGTCCATATTCACGCCGTGCTTAGCGCCGAGACACTACCAGTGTCTCCAGATTATCGCTAAAAACTATGATTTTAGATGCGGAAAGTTGACATATCACGTGATAGTGCCATGGAGTATTCTGTTCTTTCCTTACGTAAAAGCGGCTATATTATCCACATATATGGATGACCCATGCGGCGGATGTAATGTGAGTGCATTTCTTCTTTAAATACAACATGTTTATTTCTCACTCAGCAGTGATGATGAAATGTTGAGTACTTTCCATTTAATGATACAAGTCGATACAAATATGTTGATACAAATTATCTTTCTTGGCATTCCATGAGTAACAGAACAATATTTGTGTCACAAAATAGAAAACATTGACATTACTGTAATCTCTCGTAACATGATTACCTTGGAATAATTTCAGCCAGCCGTCTATCAAGCGTCAAATCACGAAAACCATGTCGTGGAATTAACAAAGAGCACCAAGAAAGACTTGAGCACCAAGAAAGACTCGTCGTATCGCGAGATCGACACTAAATTTGAAATAATTTGGACCACCGAAAGTCTTCCGGAAAATCTCACACATCTACATCACGAATCATCGTCAGAAGAGGAACGCGAGACGAGCACCGCATCTTCTATTCTCTTAGAGAATATCACAAATGATTTCGATCGTGCAAATTTTTCAATGAAATCCACAACTTATCAATATGATAGCGACGCAACCGAGTCCAGATTTGACGAGGATCATCTTAATGCGAAAATTATACCTGGTCAAGAAGATTCGACGAATTCAGGGAGCGACGCTACCGTCTCCACCGGAACTGTTGCGATCTTTGAACCGCAGTCGGATGTGCTTCCTCCGGAACAAAAGGAATCTCATCCAACGAATAATAATTCGCTCACCGCAAATCATGATGACACGACTGCAGATAGTACTTTATTGCTTGACGAACCGGCGACTGAAGTAACCGAAAGTGATTCAACTTTCGCAGACCAAGAAATGATGACATCAAATTTCGCGAACGAGATTCGAGGTAGTAATGGAAGCGCAAAACTGTTGGATTTGCGAGAAAAGAATTTCTGTTCAGTAGAATGATGATAGTTGCTTTCCATTTTCATACAAGTGATATAATACTAAAGTGAGTATAAAGTTATATGAGTATATTTATTATCCATATAGCATGAAATATTTCCAAAATATTTCATTGCAAGATTTCCGAAATTTTTTATGAAATATTTTTGAAATATATTCAGGAATACAGAAAGGTCCAATAAATTCTTATAGTTTATGTCCAGGAAATCAAAGTCTTACAAAGCTGTAGATTATAAGTATAAAGACTCAGTTGAATCTCACTTGTCAGAAAGAAAATAGGAATGTGCATTCAACTAAGTTATGACTTATGACATCATGAATGAGAATTATCTGAGTTTTAATATAAATGGAAAGCAACTAAATATCAACAATATTATGTTAATTATCTTAAAATTTCTGACAAAAATAAATTGGAGCGTAAAACGCGATTTGACATTTCACTGTTTCAATTTTCGCTTTTTTTTATAAATTTTGTTTATTTCTATTATTTTTAGCTTATATTTCATTTACGCTGATTTTTATTTTCATTAAGGATTATTCTAACGAATTATTATTTTGCAGATAACACGACACCAGACGCTGAGCATTTTGGGAAGGACGCGTTTTTACCGTTACGCATAATTATGTATGCACCGCATCTACATAAAAACGGCAAAAAGATGAAAAAGTACACGCATATGATTCTGAAGGTCGGCGATCCCGATTTTCATAAGCACCCCGATTCAGGAACTGACGTTGCATCACTACCGGTACGTGTAAAGTAAAACCTATAACGTTTCCGTTAAATTATAACGCTCTATCTTATGTATATTTTAATTAATTTCTCATATTTTATTTGAGATATTTCTCTATCGAGTTTATTATTTTTTACATAAAAATATTATTAGGTCTGTCTTGATCGAATATAACCCTCTTCACTCTGTATTTATTATTATTATTATTTTATTATTCTTTGATCCTTGATAGTTAAGATTAAAATTCGTGAATTTTAAGGATGTCAATGCTCACATAACAAGCTTCGAAGAATATGATTGGCAAACAACGGAAGCAGATGAAGAAAATATTAATCAGACGTATACATTCAATGAAAATGAAAGCCCGGGATTGTACGGCGAAGTAGCGGACTATTGGAAGAGTTATGAAGATAATGACATCGCTGACCAAAATGAAACGTTTAATGATACTTACAACTCTACGGTAATTACCAGCACGCATTGTGTACAGCATTCAGTATATAAAGTACATTTTAATAGTATAATTTAAATTTAATTAAACACTTAAATCGATATTTTGTATTTAACGTCGAAACAAATTTAATTTTTAGACTAATTACAATGAGGAACATCGTTCTGATGTCAACGATTACGCGACGAGTCTTTTGAAGTCGGAAGAGAGCTATTTAATTACAAATGTCACAGAAAATCCCAATGTTGAAAGTTCTATTGATCTACAAAATATCGACGATTCAAGCACGATTGAATCTTCCAGACCGATTAATGAGAACGAGCAGATCGATAAGAAAGAGGAGATACGATATAAATTAATTGAACATTACAATAAACTTTTATCTTGGATCGATTATAGATTAAATAAATAAACATGTTTTATATTATATATAATTTTTTATTCAAATATCATCAGATTCCGAAGTTATTTTTGTCCGATTATGAATTACAAGTATTTGGATATTAAATAAATGACACATTTTTATCGTTACAATATAGATTTGACTAAACTTTATTTAAAAGTAAATGTTTATAATTTATATAATATATGAAAAATAAATGTTTAACATTTAAAATTAATCATAGATTAAATAAATAAAAATCTCAAAATCTCTTAAAAAATATTTTACTAATTAAAACATATTCACATTACATTTATCACAGGTCATATAATATTGAGAGCTTAAGTTTTCAGATATATATGTTAAATATACATATACACATTTATTAATACTTTTGTTAGCATAGTATAGTATATATATATATTTGGAAGATTATTTTTAAACATCATAATGATTCTCTTGTACGTATACATCACAAAAATCACATAAAATAATGAATATATATACGAGTATAATATATGCACATATACAAAAATTCAATTAAT
>NW_017259251.1:360881-420298 GCF_001594045.1 Atta colombica
TGCACGTCATGTAACAAGTAAATGATTATTCATTAAAACTATCAGTTTTTTTCGGATAGACTTCCGAAAAGGTGAACCTTCTGATTTTCTTATCGATTGATAATATTACTGTATTTTGATACCCTGATTACGAATGTGATAACAAAAACTGCCGACAAGGTCATTTTCAAATATTTAAAAGACGATTTTTTTCACTTTTTTTCGCGCGTTTCGCATGGGAAGTGCGTCTCTTGACAGGGGGAACAGGTGGGGTGGAAGTCGCTTCGCATGGAAGTCTTGCGCCTCTAAGTAGGGGGGGAGGTGAGGTAGGAGTAGCTTTGCATGGAAGTCGTGCGCCTCTAAGCAGAGGGGGAGGTGGAGTAGGAGTAGCTTCGCATGGAAGTCGTATATTCTTAAGCAGGGAGGAAGGTGAGGTGGGAGCAGTTTCGCGTGGAAGTCGTGCGCCCCTAAGCAGGGACGAAGATAGGGTAGAAGTAGCTTCGCATGGAAGTCGTGTGCTCTTAAGCAGAGGGATAGATGGGGTGGGAGTCGCTTCGCGTGGAAGTCGTGCGCTCCTAAGCAGAGGGGTAGACGGGGTGGGAGTCGCTTCGCGTGAAAGTCGTGCGCCTTTAAGCAAAGAGGAAGGTGGGGTAGGAGTAGCTTCGCTTGAAAGTCGTTTGCCCCTAAGCAGGGGGGTAGATGAAGTGGGAGTCGCTTCGCGTGGAAGTCGTGCGCTCCTAAGCAGAGAAGAAGGTTGGGTGGGAGTCACTTTGCGTGAAAGTTGTGCGCTCCTAAGCAAGGGAAGAGGTGGGGTGGAAGTCGGTTCGCGTGGAAGTCGTGCGCCCCTAAGCAGAAGGGAAGATGGGGAGGGAGTCATTATGCGTGGAAAACGTGCGCCCCAAAACACGGGAGCGCTTAGCCAGATTGCGCGGCAAATGAGCGTCAAAATAACTTTGTCAGTAATTTTCATGATCATATTTGTAATCGGCACATCAAAGTACAGTAGTATACCAATCAATAATAGAATCGACAATAAAATCACCCTTCTGCAAGTCCACCCGTTTCTTCTTAATTATTTAGGCCCATCATCTATATCATCAGAATCGAAACTGCTGCTGCTGCTACTACTACTTGACGTGTTGCTATCAGAGTCCGTGTCGCTGCTATCCGTTGAACTTGAACTGCTCGATAATCTGCATTTGTATACAATGATTAAGAAGTAGAAAATGCTTTAGACTCCAAAGGAGTTTGGAATAATCAGCAAGTATTATAAAAAATTCTTCAATCATGCACATTATTAGATTACTAAAACTCTCATTGCTAGGATTCTTATTATTCGGATATCTGAGAACTCGAGTATTCAGGATCAAATACTATTTGGATCTAAAAATTTTTGGCCAATTACTTAATACGAGAGCTTTGGTAAATTTTTAGTTGCAATATTTTTAATTTAAATTAAATTTTGATATAATGAAAGTTTGTTTTCAAAAATCCAAACAGTAGTTATACAGAATATTATATATGTACACGAAGTAATTCTTTTTTATACAATATATGATAAAAGAAATTAGGCGTTATGATGTTACATTAAACCAAATAAGTTAAAATATATAAAAACAATAATATATAAATGCTCATTAAATACAGGTGTGTTAAACAGCGACTGTTAACAATCAAGCTAGAATATGAAAATACTTACAAACACTTAAAAAATTTTTGGTTAACATGGTATACATTCTTTGGCCTTCAAAATAAAATTACACAGAATATGTAGAATATTACTATAGAAGAAAATAATAAAACAGTTTTCTACTCACATTTTCTGTTTGTCACCGTTCATAGACAATGCTTCAATATTGTTGGTCATTTTGTGAATGGCGTTTTCTATAACAAAATCTTCTTGGACAGAATAAGCTGCCATTTCCAGTTCCACTAATTCTAGTCCCATATTTTCTTTGTTTGGATGAACCTGTATAAAATAGTAAATTGATATAAGTAAGCATTGCGGCCGTATAAGTCGATCGATATATAATCGGTAAATCTCAAATTTTAATTTAATTTCATCTTATATGTGTCGTATTTATAAAAAATTAATTTTGAAAAATGAAGATTGTAAATAAGGAATATTAGGTCAATGAGGCAATTCATTCTAGAAATCTATATTTAGATAGATAAGAGAAGCGTTAAATATGTGAATGTTTAAAGAATTTTGAAGAGTACTTACATTACTTAATGCAGAATAAAGCGATTCTATTACGGAATCAGATAACGTTTGTAACCAAATTAGAAAATCCTTTATATAGAGTTGATTCAGTATGTATCTTGGTTCAAATGAATTATTGAAAAGACTGTGTATTTCGCAGAAGCGTTTAATGACATATTTCCTTCCTATGCATGAAATCATTTGAAATAATAAATGGCAAATATATAAATATTTTGACATCCCAATTTATACTGACCTAATGACAGAACCTTTTTAACATCTTCTAATAATTTAATAGAAAGTTCCCAATTTCTGTGAAGTGGATAACAAAGCGCTCTTCGAATACACGCTGTTATAACTTCATCTAGAGAAGTAAAATTCTGAAAATATTTGATAGAAATAATTCGTTTGCACTCTCCTGGTAGAAAACGCTTCGCTAGCTAATTCATAAACGTACTTGGAACCAACATAACGTAGAACTTAGTTTATTAATAGTCCAGCCACTCTCTGAATTATTTTCTCCAAATGTTGTTCGATGATTATAACAATTGGCATACAAGATATCGACAAGATTAAAACATAATTTTTCAACATCTTCAACATTTAATAAATATTCTTTATTTGGAAGTTCCTTTAACAGGTCGATTTCAGCTTTGTTAAATGCTATTTGATCTTTTTGTAATGTGTCCCATTCTGCTTGATATATTAAGCATGGCTTAATGACATCTGATTCCATGAGATCTGCCATATAATGTTCCTCGGAGAAATCATTTAATTCACATTGTTCCCGCAAACTTTTTCTTTCTACTTCAGGAGTTACATCAGGAGTAGGAAGATCTATTATTTCTTTAATCCATACATCCTAGAAGGAACAAACACATAATATTGGGTTGTCCGGAAAATTCGTACCGACTAACCTATATAATTTAATAAATGTATACTAAAATTTAAATTTTCTGCGTTTCAATTTTCCTTCAACATCGGCACGAACTTTCTGGATAACCAATATTACTGATTAATTCAACTATCAAAACTAAGTATGGAAGACTGTTTGTAAAATTAATTGTAATTACACTACAGTAAAATTTAAAAATGTTAAAATGGATTATAAAAACGTACCTCAAAAGCAGCTAAAGCTCCTGATATTTTATTAGCAAAACCATATTTTGGAGAATTTATAAGATTTGTCCCACTTCCTACAAAATTATCCTGAGATGAAAAACAATTATTTCCAGAATTATCTACACTGTTTTCACTCATATCTGCTAAAGTCACAGATGGATTACCTAAAATTGGAAGAGACATTATATGCTGTGCAATATATATAATAATGCTATGCAATATATAATTGTATATGTATATAACACTTAAATTATATTCCTTATAACTTACCGATGACTTCAATGTTAGGTATGATAGTGCTTTTCTTTTTTGGTGCCAGAAGGCTTGTTATCATTTCCAAATTCTCAAAATGTTCCCCCTTATTTACCTTGGAGAAACTTAAGGTAAAATCACCCTTGTCGCAGTCGTAAGTCCCAGCGAATGAATCGTTATCTTTTATCTTACCTGGAAGCTGTAATCTGTAAAAACCATTTAATTTAACTCTTAGTATACATCCATTGGACCACTCTGGTACATTCTTTTTTTCGAAAAAGTAGAAGCATGAAATAATAATCAATTAAAAACATTTATACACAAATATTACATAATATTTATATATAATTTTTTTTAATACAATCTTACAAATATTTTCTAAAAATTTTAGAAAGTATATGTAAGAAACACTTAATAATTTTTATATATCTGTTAAATAATGTAAATTAATTCAAGACTTAGAACACGAATGACCTATCATATAGGATTGGAAAATTATCGTGTATTAAGGATAAATATATTTATATATTCGTCAGGAAGACGAATCCATCTAACAGATTCGCAAATACTCACTTGAGAAAATACGGGGTGGAGTAAAATAGGAAGTCTATTCCGTCAGCGTACATTTCTGCATCCTTTATATTTGCATATGGCGCATGGATAATTATCGTCACTACCTCGTCTGTCTGCGTGATTCCAAAGCGTGGAGTCAACATTTCGCTGCAGTTTGTTCTCTCAGAATGTTGCGAAACTACTTAAACTTGGATATATCTATCTTGCACAACGTGCGAGCAAATATAGCTAGACAAGTGATGATTGCAAATCGATGCGCAATGATGTGCAACAGGAAGAACGCAAGGCTTTATAAAAGAATCAATTTTGTGGCACGATTCATTCCACCAACGTTTCTATTTGCTCAATTCCGATTCTTTCGAACACACGTACTTGAAGTTGTCTGAAATCGAAACCAATACTAGCAACACAACGGACACGGAACCAGCCGAACCGACTAGACAGATCAAATCGACGTCAAACCGATAGAGAGCAACAGGAAGCAATGGATAATGGACGCGTTCAAGTTGACAAAGTGACTACCCTGCTCACCCAGTTCAGCCTGCTTGCTGAGTAAACGAATATAATTGGTTGTTTAATGCGGGATGTACAATAGAAGTCATAGCAGTCGTAAGTCTTAAGTCGTAGAAAATTAACCAATCACAGTCGAATATGAGAAGAATACTCGACTATGATTGGTCAATTCTCTACGATTTAAGACCCTATCGACCGCAACGACTTCTATTGTAGACTCCACATTACTTATAGATCCAACCAATCACATTCACTCGCTCAATAAGCCGCTTTGCCAACTTGAACTCGCCCAATAAATACAAGGGACGCCCGGGATGTTTCACGCCTCGTCCTGTGCCCCGAGTGGGTGTAAAGAGAATGACGTCAATAAGCCGGAAGTTGCCATTTTGCGTCCTATATCTATGACGCAATTCCTCATTTTATCCTTTTCTTTCTTTAACATTAAACTCAAGTCCGGCCGGTATTCATAGTCAGATCTTATATATATATATATATATATATATATATATAAGACAGTCTTAAGTACAGTCTTAAGAATACTGTCAAGAACCAATCAGAGGACCGCATTAATGACTTAAGACATTACTTAAAATAAAAACCGATTATGAATACCGGCCGTTGATTTCTTTCTAGCTAAGGACACTTAATGGCGGAGCCAATCAGCATTAGAGTGATATTTTATTTGTGCGTTTTTTTGTCGTACGACAAAAACACATAGTAATACTCAACAAAATTGTGTCTCGCCGATTTTGATGAAATTAGGAAAATATCTCACAGGGCAGAACGACTTTTTTTTGCCAGATTCTTTCGTTTCGTGTAAAATCGTGTCAAATAAGTCTAATTTCATCAGTTCATTCCTCTCGGCGAACAAGATATAATTCTTGAGTATTAAACACATAAATGAAATAGCATTCTTTATTAGACACATGCATTGGCGCCACGCTCTTCATATCCATTCTAGTGCTCCGGAAGTGGCGAACTGGTTGTAGCGGAAGATTGAAGTTAGGTTAGGTTAGGTCGCCGCTCGAGCGAGAGTTGGTTGGAACTTGTGAGTTGGCGAGGGTGACATATTTTCTCCAATCCGGCGTTTTTTTTCAAAGTTCTCGGTTCACCTTTCGTGTGTACACGAAATGCCGACTGTCTCACAGTTGCATAAATGGGCTCTTGGACTCGGCGCAGTGAGCGGCACGATACTTTATTATTACAATGCATACAGCAAAACGGAACCGTTGCGCGTTCACAACTCGTGGACGACGAATTATACGCCTTCAGTGAAATGGGATCACAACTGGGACAGGTGATTTATATTCTTGCTATCTTTGATTCCCTCTGTCTCTATGTGAAAGATTTTGAAGAAAAATTAACTTTGTTAACTCAATCGATAAAAAATTATTGGAAATGAAAATTCGCTAAACTAATGTTTTTTTTTTGCTATTATTAACTAAGTAAAACATTAATTCCATACATAATGAAATTGTATTTAATTTTAATCCTTTGTTAATAAATATAATGATTTTCTGATTTTTTACTATACATGATGGGTTATTCGTATCGCAGATTAATTTTTATTAAACAAATATACAAAAATTATTAAGTGATTTTTACATTTACTTTAACATCTTTAAAAAGTTTTTGTAAAATTGTGTATTCAAAAAACTATATGTAGATGTTACAATACTCCTGGCGAAAATTTTTCTCAGACTTTTTAAAATAATTTTTCAGAGTATAATTTTTATAATTTTTTAAAAAAGTTTCTTAGATTTTTTTGTACAAATTGGAACACTTTTCAGATTTTTTTCAGAATTTTTATATGATTTTAAAATTTTTATATAAATGTAACTTTTTAAAAAAATTTCTTAGATTTTTTGTATGAATTGGACACTTTTCAAAAATACTGAGAAAAAAATTCTGAATATTTTACAGATTTTTTTAGATGAACGATAGAATTTATCTAAAAAAATAAGTATGCTTTCATCTTGTCCTTAAATTCATTTCAAAAAATATTTCATTGAAACACAATTAGAGAATCTTTTAATGCTGTATCTTTTATTCTCTCTCTTTCTCTCTCTCTCTCTCTCTCTCTCTCTCTCTCTCTCTCTCTCTATAATTTTTGAAAAAAGCTTAAAAAATTTGAATTTGATTGAAAAGTTCTGAAGTATTTATGAAAAAATTTTCATAAATTTTAAATAGGAAAAATTCTGAGAAAAATTTTTGTCAGAGTAATTATTTGATGCTCCTAATTCTTCAAAGAAAAGTAATATGCAGAACACAAATGATCCAATTATTTGTACTAAAGATTAATAATTGTTAACGAAATAATTATTAGATATTACTTAAATTATTAATTATCAATTAGATATTACTTAATTAGTTAACCCTTTGCACTCCGCAGGCGGCACTATTGCGACATTTAATATAAATCGTAACTCCGTATGACGCCGTTCAGACATAGGTTGTGTCCCAAAATTGACTGCTACTAAAAATCTATAGTTCATATAACGTAGATTTTCAGCGTTGATAGTAAATTTGACATAGAGTCACAAGCGTTTGTTTTATTTTATATTTATAAAAAAACAGAACAACTTCAAGCGTAACATACGCAATACGCAATATAATATATTATAGGACCGTATATATGATAACACAAACTATAGAAATCAAAATCTGAAATGATCTAGCTGGATCTTAAATGCTTATATGATTCTTGTGTGAATTTATATTCTACGTATATAGTTCCCAGAATCATGCGCCGAAATGATTTTTCGTTCTTGAAAACGCTAACTTTACTAAACTACCGCAGTAATATCACGAGTTAAATTGACTAGCAACTTAACAATTTATTATACTTATTCGCATCTTCGAAATCGATCTTAATAATATTGAATGACATATTAAACTCTGTAAACAATTAATACATACGTAGTATATAAATTTACACAAGAATAATACGCAATACATATTAGTCTATTATTGATGTATTTTATGTATATAATACTACACAGTATTCAGTACTACAGTATTCTTCTATTAATGTATTCTTATAGATCTAAAATCTGATTGGATAATCTAAAAGAATACACCAATAACGCTCATTCAACTGTTGAGTCTGCTAAACATAGCCAATAGACACGTTCAAGTCGATAAAGTAACTAACCTACTTGCCGAGGAAATGAATATGATTGATTGTTACTTATAAATCCAACCAATCACATTCAATTGTTTAGCGAATAAGCTAGCATTTTTTAAGACTCATAGAAAGATTACATGTGAGTGCTCAGTTTATAAGCGTCTTTCTCTAATTCTTTATCCTCTCGGTTGTTCGTTAACCGTTCAAATCAAAGTTTGATCACTGAAATTATTGTCTTCGTTGCATGCACATCATTTAGATTCTGACTCTTTTTATCATGTACTACCCATTCCTACTAACGTTTTTTTGTGTGTTCCTACCATAATTCCTACTCACTTTACACACTCGTTTAAGTGAATAGGAATTATAATAGGAAACACATTTTAGAAATATATATATTCAAAATATCTATATTTTTTTTTTTTTTAGAATTTTTTGCATAAATTTGAAATATTGTAAGATTTTTGTATAAAAAAATTTGAGACATTTTCTAAACAGATATAAAATGATACAGAAGTTCTAAAAATTCAGAATTTTTCGTATATGGGAATTTTAAAATATTGTAAGATTCTTATCAAAGAATCTGACAAATTTTCTAAAAAATTATAAAATACAGAAATTCTAAAAATTTTGAAAAATTATACGAAAGATGTGGGAAAAATTTTCATCAAGTTTATAAAATTTTTCTCATAACTTTTCACGTAATTTTTCAGAATTTATAAATTTTAGAATTTTTAGAATTTCTATTTTATAACTGAATTTTATAATTTTTTAGAAAATTTTTTCGAGTTTTCTGTACAAATCTTACAATATTTTAGAATTAACATATATGAAAAATTCTGAAAAAATGTATAGATATTATATTTCTGAAATGTGTTCAGTTAGTACACAAATTCTAAGAAAAATTTTTGCCAGTGAAAGGATAATAATAACAATAACAATAATAATAATAATAATAATAATATAAGAAAAAATATTAAGAATCTATTCAGATTAATTTGCATAACCACTCATAAAGAGAATTATTCAAACCGCATTTCTATTATGAAAACCATAAAATGCGATTGGCATTTTCTTTATACGTTTATACGGCTATGCAAATTTATCTGGATAGATTTTAAAATAATGAATGATTTTTGTGTGCTTATATAAAAGAAACTCTTTAATAAATGAAAAATGAGCTTACAATTGAAATTATAATTGAATAATGTAATCCAGAGGGAAAATAAATATATCAATCACTCATACTGTATACTTTAGAAATTACAAGATTTGTGAATAAAATTATATAATTATTTAAACGATACACAACACATTTTAATATTTAGTAGTTGGAGTCAGTACATCGAACAATACGCAAGTCTGCATTTTTGTAAAATGCCATTCCTAACGATTGATCTTATCCGACAGTCCGCAAATCTCAAAGAAAAATTGTCAAAGACAAAAGAACTCTATAAAAAATATAAAATATAATATTGGCGATTTGTTAATAATTACAATAAATTAAACATAAGGGTTACCTACACAGTGACTATTCACAGTGATTATTCCTTTGCCACTTCCTTGATAAAAAAATTCGCTCCTATTGTCGCTTCGTTTTAATTATTAAACTTTCCATTGATATACTGACTCAAAAGTTTTTCCGACTTTTGAATTCCCAAGGATAATATGACTTGCGAGATGCCATCTTGCTGAAAAAATATAAAACCATATTAGAAATTAATTATTGCAAAAATAAGTGCTTGGAGCAAAAGTCATTATAATTAAAAAATAAAATATGACTAATACATGACTTGCGTTCTTGTATAGTGCAATTCTAGTCATTTATTAAAACTCAAGCAATCCAGCAGGAAAACAAGTATCGTGTGCCGCAATCTTTATTCTAACTTATTATTGATACTTATGATAGTATTTTAATTTATATATAGTATTTTATTTAATATCAATTTTATTTAATATCAATTTTATTTAATATCAATTTTGATGTGTAATTCATTAAGCCCTCTTTCCAAGACCTCTGCCTTTAAAATTATTAGATAAACTAGTTTAAATAGTATTTACATTATAATAGTATTAATAGTATTAATAGTATTTGCATGTTTATTAAATTATATGAAACTATTTAAAATTAAATTATTTTGAAGATTTGATTATTATTTTCTCACTCACTGCTCTTGATTCAAGATTCACTTTGTTCCCAAGCATGAAAGTTGTCTGGATCTCGAGGTGAGATTGCATTAAAAATTGAATTAAAAATTCATTTTATTCCTTCATAAATTTAGAGATTTGAAGCTAGTTGGAGCCAATATATTAATAACAGTACGCAAATACTACTTCGATAAAATATCCTCTGATTCTTGTATAACAGTTTTCCAAATCTAAGACTAATAAAAGAACTTTGTAAAAAAGCGATTTGTTAAAATAATTAAATTAAATATAAGATTACAGTAACTATATTCTTTTATCATCATTTCTTTGGTTAAAAAATTCGCTCCTATTGTCGCTTCGTGTATATTAAATACTATATAATTATTTATTAATGCTTTTTGGCGTTTCACAAATTGTTTTATTCTCTCATTCTCTACAAAAACATGAAAGCACATTACTATCTGTCGTTCATATTAATTTAATATTATTTTCTCTCAAGCATTGATATCATGTTATGATTTTTACCTTCGAACATGACTTTTATTTCGATATTTACAACTGTCTTTGATGTATTGGATGGATCAGGACTAGCATTTTCAGAACTATATAATGACTCTTCAACGATCTTTCCACCTTGTACTGTCTGTTCTACTTCGATTGATCTTAAATCATCATTGCTGTTGATGAGCTTTCATTTGTACTTTTATGAACATTGATAGGAAGCAGAAATTCTCTATGAATAATTTTGAAGTCCATGCTAGCAGTATCCATTCTGAAAAATAAAAGAATCATTAATTCTTGTTTTAAAAATGTGACAACAAATACAAGCAATGAAACAAGTATTTACTATCATTTATTAATATACTTATTTATTTTTCGTTGAAGATAACATAGTAGGAAATGCAGTTGACAAAAGGAACCGTTTTATATGAGTACACTTTTCGGATTCCTTTGTATGAAGAATGATTCGTCGATAAAGTGGTCAGAACATATTTTTGCTGAAAATGATTTAAATGACATTAATATACAGTTGACATCAAAATTAAAACAGTGAGACCTGTTGCCCACAGGACACATCATTGCATTGTGCGTGTCAAAAAACGATGCAAATTAGTAAGATTAATAAGATTGGCAATTAGCCAATTAGTAAGAACACACTTACACTTTCTTATTCTTTTAATTTAAAATACTTTAGACATTAATTCAGTTATAACAAATAATATATTTTAATTGTAAAGTATTACATATACAATATTTATAATCTTTATAAGGCTACTTACCATTTTTATATTTGAAGGTAAGATAACTTCTTCGAT
This sequence comes from Atta colombica, assembly GCF_001594045.1. Classification (NCBI taxonomy): domain Eukaryota; kingdom Metazoa; phylum Arthropoda; class Insecta; order Hymenoptera; family Formicidae; genus Atta; species Atta colombica. Next base: position 372,115 of record NW_017259251.1, read on the forward strand.
TTTCTGTAACCAGACTTTCGAATTTTTTCATTTTAAAATTGAAGAAATTCACTGATTTAATGCCTTTACTACTGTCTTTGATGCACTGGATGGATCAAGATTGGCATTTTCAGAACGTAATGACTCTTCAACGATCTTTCCTTGTTCTATTTGTCTGTTTACTTCGATGATCTTGAATCATTACCGGTTTATTTGGGCAACTTTTAACAATACATCGTGTTACCATCTTCACTGATTTAACTGTGATACTCTAGATTTAGATTCTCTAAATGGATTTTCAACAAATTTAAATTTAAATTTAACCAAAGATTTTATTTAAATTTACAGGGAGAGGACACGGTGAGGACAGACTTGTTTATATTATAATATGACACAATAGTCAAGATAGATAATCTAGCAGATAAATAAACTATATATTATATAAACGCTATATTATATAAACAGTAATAAATATGAAGTTACAATCCATATCCTGGAAAAAAATATTTTATATATAATTTTATATAATTGTACATATATAATGGACATATTTTATATAATTATATATAAAACATGATGTCCACATATAAACAATTATAAAATTATTTTTCCTGGGTAAATGAATAAATTAATAGATAAATAAATAAATAAATAAACAAGTATAATTTGTATCAACAATACATACTTATACCAACGTATAGTTCGGTCAACTCCTCGGACGGAATCTTCCTCGAGGTACTTAGAACATTTGTTATTTGTTATTTGTTTTAGATCATCATAATTATGTTTGTTTCCTTTATTTATACATTTACATTGTTTTTTGATTCATAGTCTTTTTAAACACTTATTTTTAATTTTCACTGATTAATCTTTGGACTGCATCTTTTCATTAAAATAGTGATTCCTTTTTCTCAAAAATGTGTCTATATAGCGCAAAATTGTGAGATTGTGGAGAATCACAAAAGTGGCTTTCTCGGCAAGAAATATATGATTAACTATACAAAATGTTTATTTTCTCAAAAATGATGCATTTTGGGAGTTTTTGGTATCGCTGATTCTGAACATAGATTTATAAAATTTCAAGTCCTAAGCACAATATTGATGACAACATAAATGAATATAAGTATAGATCTCGACTTATGCAGAAAACTTTCCTGTAGCATGACCCAGAGTTAACGACATGGACGTAGAAAATTTGTAGCTCCTTTTTGACTTTTCTTTTTTGTTTGGTTTTTCAAATTTATTTTTTTGTTTACTTTTTTATTTTATATTTTTTTTATTTTTTATATATTTTAATTTTTTTGTACACTTTTCAATACTTATATGTTTTTATATATTTTAGGCATGTATACAATTATGTTTAATACAATATTAGTATTGAAAATACCACAAAAAATGATAGTATTTTAAACCACATTCAAAAACCACAAAAGTGACTTTGCCAACTGTTTAAAGATTAACGCTAAGACTTCTGACTACCGGCTTATTATAGAATCAGAATAACAATTATGTAAAAACTGTTGAAACAAAAAAAATCGACGAAAGTTGAAACTGCATGATACGATGTGCATAAAGATAAATTTTGTCTTTTATTAGTGTCATACTAAATATGTCATACTAAATATGTAATACTATTGGCAAATATTGGTCAACTAAACTTAATAGTATAATCTCTTTTTTTTCGAAAATATTTATAATATTTCATTTGAACCAAATATTTTGGATGTCACAATTAAAAGCAATTGATTCTAATAAAAGGCCTCAAAACTCGTATACAGTATGTAAGCAGTTTTTTAGAATATATAAATTCAAAATTTACTGAACATTTTATACCAGGGAAAAATATTCGTATAGATGAATCAATAATAAAATTTAAAGAGAAAATTTGTTTCATAATTTATAATCTTAATAAGTCAACGAAGTGGAGCATAAGAATCTATGTATTGATGAATTCAGAAACAGGATATGCTTATACTATTCTCCCGGGATATTATGAGAGTATTACTTCTGAAAATCTAATTAGATTAGATTTACCAGTTAGCAGCCTTATCGAACAAAATCACATCACAAAGTTACATAACGAAATCATGTAATTAAAACAAGTAAATCACATAACTGATTGTTTCAAATCAGTATGTGATTTTTTAAAAATCACGTAATTAGAAAAATTACATGATATTAAAAATAATTTTTTATGTAATTTTATAAAATTACGTACTGATTTGGAACAATTCGTTATTTATGATTTTTATGATTTATTTGTTTTAATTATATGATTTGGTTATGTAACTTTATGACATGATTTTTTTCAGTAGGGAGAATTTCGCTGCAATTATAAAAATTTGAATAAAATTTCTGTTGCAAATGGATATCATATGTATACTGATAGATATTAGGTACACCAGTCTGTCTTTAGCTGAAGAACTAATGGAAATAAAATCCCACTTGACTGGTAATAAAAACTATCAGGTATTCTGCTATAAAGAAATCAGAATTTAAAGGCAAATCTACTGTTGCGTACGAAAAAGGAAAAATGCTCTTAGCCTGGAAGGACAAAAGAATCATAACTTTACTGAGTACAGTGGACATGTCCACTGTAATGATAATTGCAAGAAGAATTGGTCAAGATGCCAAATTCGTGATCAAAAAATTTTGTATATGTTGGTAAAAAGCGATACATCAGTCATGAGCGATATAGATCGAATCAAGTACCCATCGAGTTTAGTATTTTATGAAAAAATCTTTCAAATGGTGGAGAAAAAAACTTTCTTTTGGAGTATGAAGATGTGCTATAAATTAATATATTTTATATAAAACTGTAAAAAAAAAACAAAACACTTGTCTCGGATAACGTGCATATAAGAAAATGCTTCTTAAAGTATCATACAGAAAAGAATTTCAATTTTTATTAAAATAATTTTATATTTATTAAAATACAAAATATGTTATTGGAAATTTTAATAAAAATTTATATTACAAACATTTACAGACCTTTTATCTTGTAAAATAATATTTTATATTTTTCTCCACAAAAGACTTAGAGTTGCTGGGCGACCATTAAAAGAAATACCTAGAGTGTAAAGGGTTAATTATTGTTTAATCAAACTCATTTCGTTTCGAGAGTAATAAAAAGAAAAATTAATAATGGTTATGATGTTTATAGACGAGATCCACAGAGCTTAGTAAAGCCGATGAAGGTGAACGATGAGAACGATGAGAACAAGTACAACGAAAAATTCGAGGCGAAGAAAGCAAAGGCTGTACGGCACATACTCTTGATTCGCCATGGGCAATATCACACGGATGGAAAGACGGACATTGAAAGAATGTTGACTGAACTTGGTAGGATGACTTTCTGTTCAGCATTAAAGTAGTATATGATTGTTCCATTCGTTGTTTTTATATTGATTTTTTTTTTTAATTAATATTCTCTGAGATTTTCCTCTTTACATAATCTGAAGCACGTCAAGTTTCTTTTCTAATATTTAGTGTTGCTTACTTAATAGATCGCATTTATTTCGTACTGATGGAATTTTGTATTTGCATTTAGGTCTCGGGTTAAAGTTCCTGGAAGTTCACAATAATTTGTCATCATAACCAGCAAACCACACAATTTCCGAAGAGAATGTTATACGAATTCTTCTACTATAACATATTCCATAGGTGTTGTTACTAGGATAATACGCTTTCTATCTACTTACATCTTCCATAACATCATTGGAAGATAGCTAATAAGTTATCTTGCGAAAAGTATGTAATATTCGTGATACAGCATGTTCTCTCATCGCATATGTACGTTGATAATTAACATGTTATGTTCTATTGAAACTAACGATATTTCTGAAAATGTGACATCGATATTCTTTTAATGCTTGCTATTATTTCTTCAAACGGGCTTACAGTTTATGACGCAAATTATTGTGGGCAACTGGGCTTTTTGTTTAATTTCTTTTTTTTCACGTTTCCTAATTTCATGCTTACTTCATTTAACATTTATATCATACAAATATATACAAATATATACGTTATTTGTAAAACTATTTTATAAAACATAGAAGTATACATTTTTTGTAAAACTATTTTATAAAACTATTTATTTTGTTGTCATAAAGGCAGGAAGCAGGCTGAAGCAACAGGAAAGAGGCTAGCGGAATTAAACTTGCCTTACTCATTGATAGTAAGGTCCACAATGACACGTGCTCTGGAAACTTCTCAAATTATAGAAAAAAATCTTATAGATGTGCCAGTTGAAACCGACAGCTTGTTAGTTGAAGGTGCACCTATACCTCCAGAGCCGCCTATTGGTCAGTGGAAATCTGAGAGACACGTGAGTGAAATATAATTAATTATTTGTGTTATAGAATTCTCGTGCAATGCATAATAATTCTATATCTCTATTTGATCTATATTCTAGTTCTTTCAAGATGGGCCCAGAATAGAGGCAGCATTTAGAAAATATTTTCATCGCGCGGAACCTAATCAAGATCGCGATTCTTATACCGTTCTTGTATGCCACGCAAACGTAATCAGATATTTTGTTTGTCGGTAAGATTTTCTCTTTTTACCATTCAAAAAGAGTGATTAAATTTTATAATATTCTCTCTATTGTATGTATATATTTTTCGATTTTCGTTTAAGGGCATTACAGTTTCCACCAGAAGCATGGTTACGGATATGCTTGAAACATGGAAGTATTACTTGGCTCTGTATTCTTCCCAGTGGTAGAGTTACTCTTTATTGTCTAGGGGATACAGGACATATGTTACCACAAAATGTAACATCTAGTTAAAAATGTACGGCTTTTTATATAATATTACATATTTATAAATAATGTATTATTGATAAGCACGAGTACATCGATATGTATACATCGAGACTGCATTCCACAAGATTGTACAAATCGATCTCATATCATCTTTTTATCACAGAGATAATTTGCTTTTCACATGGCTTTCACATTGGATGGAAGTATACAATTGTACAAATGTGCGAAAGGGAAACTGAATTTCCTAAAAATAATATTTTCAAGTAATAAGTATACGAAGAAATGGATATACAACGACTAAATGATATTTAAGAAAGTATCATCTCGTGCATCTGAATGTATATATTTTCCTTCTAGAGCTCAGCTGTAATGTCTATTTAAATTATAAAAATCATTAAGTATTTGGATTATGGTGTATGTGTATTTTTAAATATACTTGTAGTTTTTTAATGTCATAAAATAAGTTTTATCTTTAATTTTGTACACATTTTTACAATCGGAGATCACACCTTTTTTGTACAATTCATCATTAAAATAAGGTATCAATATTTACATATTATATTACGTAATGCAAGAGTGAACGGACGTTATATAAAAAATTAACGTAGTTCTAAATTAATTACATCTAATTTGCTTCAGCTAGTCTCTTTGCCTTCCTTGCATAATACCTTTGTAATGCTGCTTCAAATACTGGACCTACTGTTCTCTTTTCCCAGATAGAAGATCTATCTTTCTTTTCAACAGTCTTTTTTTTATTTTCAATTTCTTCGCTTTCTGAAGTAACATTGTTATTTTGAGGTATTTCAGCGTCTTTTACATTTTCATCTTTATTCTTAATGTTTATGACATTTTCAACCGTATTCACATCCTTTTTATCTAATCTTTGTTTCTTTTCTTTCGGTTCTTGCACTTCTACTCTATCGGCCTCTTTGTTCACTGGTGGAACGACAGTCTCACCTTTCTTCAACTCCTTTTTATTTATCTCTGTTTCAGAATCGGATTCATATGTTTCTATGGCTCTTTGCCGGTACTGTCTCAATTTTTTAGTCTTTGTAATTGATTTCTGTTTTTCCTCTGTTTCATTTGCCCTCTTATTTGTCGTTGCATTTTCTCCATTTGTGCTGCTTGTTGACATTTTCCCTTCCCTCTTCTCAGTACTTTCTTTCGCTTTACTGTCTTCATTAGTCTCACCCTTGTAGGCAACAGTCTGTTCATACAAATGACGATAAAATCCTGACATGTCTTGCTGCTTTGTCACATCACCGATAGCTTCCAATCTATTCATTTTGGCCTCCTCTTCCTCCATCTTCTTAAATTCCTCCAGCTTCGCTCTGTACGCCGACGTGACGAAACTCTCTTTGTCCGCGTATATCTCACCCTCGGCTTCGCGTTCCTTCTGCACCATTCTCTCTATCCTATGCTCCTGCTCCTTTTTTCTTCTTTCAGCTGTTTTCAGGAGCTTCTGTATGTACTTGGATTTTTTCTCCTTCTGCTTATTTGCGCCATCTAACTGGCCTTTGCTGTGCTCCAGATCATCATATACCTCGTCATACTGATAGATTGTTGGATCTTCATCCAGAGCCTTCTGTATGTCGAGCTTTGTTTGTTTTTTCATCCGGTTCTTCTCGCCTTCTGCCTTGAGGGCCTTCCTGACCCAGTCGGTTCCATCCTCCTCGTCGGAGGCATTGTCGTCTCCGAAAACATTGCCGAGTCTTGGCGTTGTACTCTGCTGTTGCTTCTTCGGCAAGATCAAACCGTACCTTTAACATTGAGAAAAATCAGAGAAAGTAATCAAATTTTGATGCGAGCAAACGAGAATTAAAATGGATTGAAATTTTTTTCTATTCGAATGCGTATTTTAAATAGCGAATACTTTTTTGGATTTAATTGGATTTAATTAGATTCAATTGGATACAATTAGATTGAAAAACTGTATTTTTTATTTAAAATTTTGAATTGAATAATACTCACAATTCACAGAAAAAGCTAATATTATTTTTAGATTGAAAGGCATAGAGATATGTTCCATGCAATTCCTATAAATGAATAAAAATGCATTCAGGATTGGAAAGCATTTCATTCATTTTAACATTCGTGAATCAATATTTTTGAAAATCTGAATCCATTCATTTCAATCCATTCTCGTTTGTTGGGCGATACAAGAAATGCCTTGTTACTCACTGTTTATTAGCCATTGCTAATTACCGTTGTTGCATCACAATGAAATCTAACCTAATCTTCTAACCTAATCCGTGCAAATTTGTACGAGTCACTTCACACGATCACAGTCTTTTCACGAATTCATAACGTGCTCCGAAATATCGTAAAGGCTATATACTTTCAATCTTAGTCGAGATAAACAGAGATAAGCTGAGAAATGATAACTTTACGAATGCGATATCGCGTTTATTGCAATACATAGCCGTTTATTCCATTTATCGCGCATGCACCAATGAGAAGTAAGAGAGAAGGACGCTCGTTTGGCGAATGGTGACGTTGCTTTCCATCCCCCTCCTCATCGAGATTTCGCCCACTCATCTGACGTGCGGACGTCAGCACTGTGTATAAATGCGGAAGGATAAAAGGGAAAATCCATGATATGAACCTTTGACACTTTGACAGTCTTCCTCGAGGTAGTACAGCCGGGTGTGCGCGAGGTAGTAGCGAGAATTCATCCGAAAGCATACGCGAAGGTAAAGAAAACAGGCCTCGCAAATGGAAGGCCTATGTCGCGGTGTCGTTATCCTCGTGCTCGTCTGCGCTGTGATTGCTCTAGCGAACGGCTATGCGTTAAACGTCGCCGAGCAGCCACGGGACGGCGACTACGTCACCACGTCTTATACGCATTATGAAGATTTGCGGCAATTGTTCGATTCCCTGGCGGACCGATACCCGAATTTAGCACGGGTGCTGTCCATCGGAAAATCAGTGGAAGGTCGGGATCTCCTCGTCCTGGAGATCTCAGAGAATGTCGGGCAGCGCAGCCCCGGTGAACCTATGGTCAAATATGTCGCTAACATGCATGGTGACGAAGTTGTGGGCAGACAGTTGCTCATCATTCTTGGCCAGTATCTTCTGGATCGCTATGGCAAAGATGATCGCATCACCCGGCTAGTAAATCAGACGGATATTTACTTGATGCCCTCCATGAATCCGGATGGTTTTGAAAAATCAGTGGTAAGATTCTCATTCGTGCTGCAATGGCACCGAGATTATGAATTTAAAACATTCTTGTGTTTCAGGAAGGTAAATGCGAGTCCAATGATGATTTCTCTGGCAGAGAAAATGCCAATCACATTGACTTAAATCGAGACTTCCCCGATCAGTTTGAGGGAAAAAGTAATCATCGCAGTAAGGGTAGTTCTATTCTCAATGGTCGTCAGAGTGAAACTGTGGCTATGATGACTTGGATCTCCAGTGAGCCTTTTGTGCTCTCCGGGAATCTTCATGGTGGTGCTGTAGTTGCCAGCTATCCATATGATTCTGGGTATATTATACAATTGTCATCGTGATAGCTGTTATATACTGTTAAATTGATTCTTACATCATTGAAAGTTCTGTCTGTCATTTGACAAGATGTATCCTTTTAGTATCTCAAGATCATGCTGTATAGAGAGTAAAAGTCCAGACGATAATTTATTCAAACATCTCGCTCATGTTTATGCGGACAATCATTTATTAATGCGTAGAGGTGACGCTTGTCCACCAGAAATATTCCGAGGTGGCGTTACAAATGGAGCATACTGGTAAGAATAAACATTATGCCGTTTTTAAAGTAACATTGAGCTAAATGGTTGGAAATATTAATCAGATGAAGATCAATTTTTTAAATAATTTTTACAAAATGATTAGCTTGTTATTGATAAAAACTTCAGAAAGTTTTGAATTTGTCGATAGGTACGAAGTAGTTGGTGGAATGCAGGACTATAATTATGCTCGATCCAATGCATTTGACATAACGTTTGAATTGAGTTGCTGTAAATATCCACCAGGTTCAACCATACCAGAGCAATGGCTGTTAAATAAAGAATCTCTGATTAAATATTTGGAGCAAGTGCATATTGGAATAAAGGGTAATATTAATATCATACTCGTTTTTATGTTATACTTTAGAAAGAAATTTTACGCTATATTTATCTTTCATTTGCAGGTTTTGTATTCAGTAAGGATGGTAGACCAATTGAAAGAGCAAACGTTGTTGTAGAAGGAGTAAATCATAATGTAACAACCACGGTCAACGGTGAATATTGGCGTTTACTACTTCCAGGAATTTATTCAGTTTATTGTGTTGCGTGGGGGTATGTAATCGCACGCTTCGTAAACGTTATTCAATATGTCATACCAGCTGAAGACTATTTTTAGTATATCTGTTACTATTGTATTTTGTTTTCTATTCAGATACGAACCCAGCGAACCAGTAAGTGTAACTGTATTAGAAAGTTCACCGACGATTCTTAACTTTACATTGAGCAGCAAAGAAGTACATGAACAAGGTAAAAATGACATAAATTATCCACAAATAATACCAATCTTTAATAACAGATTATCTGAATTCTATAAGCTGATACTAGATGATTACAATGACCAGGACTACTAATTTTTGAATACCTAAATTACTTAACAACTGTCATGACTATGTTGTTTATCTAACATCTATGTTTTTGTCTAAAAAATGGCATAAGCTATTACTAACATAATTACAAACATTAATTTATGTTTTAACATTTATTTTTATACATTTTTTTCATATTGTGACATTATAGCTTCTTTATTAACAAATTATTTTGAGTATCTTATAAAAAAAACATTTATTATTTTTTAAATATTAGAGTTTTTATTACTTGATTTGTTTTAGTAAGATTTTTATTTTGTTTTAGCGAATTAATGTTGCAAAATTCGGATGTACGCATCTTTAATAATTTGTGACTGCAGAATCTCTTATTTGTTTCCTGACATATTTTGACAGCGCTTATTCTTAATTATTTTATTAGATTATTATTAAGTACAAGCAAATAAATATAAACAGAGTTATACATATATAGACACAAGGTATGGAGAAATGAATTGCTTATAGCAGAGAAAAGGAATAAGAATTTTGAATATATTTTTGTCATAGTTTATACGTGAATAAATAAGGAAAATATTTTAACTATATTCCAGTTTGTGACAAAAGGCACATATTTATTCTATCATATATTTTTTATCTTAATATTATCTTATTCAAACTTATTTCATTATAATATATGTTACATGTGAACGAACATTCCGTGATCGCATTTAAATTTAATATAAACAATATGAAATTATATATGTTCTAATAAAGATAAATAATGGCCTGTTTGCAAATTGGAAAGTAGTATATTACAATATATATCAATACATGAATGGATAAATTAACTGATTAAACATATCGAACAACTTTGCAGAGATTATGGCTATATGGATATAAACTTTATATTTTGAATCAGACTGAAATTTTTATATAGATATAAACCGTTATATTTAATATAGTTTATTTTCTTTATACACATGTACTTACAAGTACAAGAACAATGAACTGCTGTATATTTTTCTTCAATGGAAAACAAGCAATGCGTTAAACTATTAATAGGCAATTATTTGTTATTGTTAATTTTATTAGAAACAAATTGCAAAACAAATATCGAAAAAATGTGTTGCCTATTAATAGTTATTATATATATATATACATACATATATATAATAGATATATATATGTATATAAAATATATGTATATAAAAAATATATTGATATATATACACAAATGTAAATGAAGTTTTTTTCAAATATTTTAATTTTTCCTGACAATATCTACTTATTCGACTTTTTATTTTCGACAAGATTAGCTGAAAAGATTTTGACTAGAATTTTGTAAATGATTTGGAAGAAAGTAAATATGCATGACAACATGAAACGTTTTATCTTCTTTCGTACAAAGCAAATATACAAAATGTGAAAGAAAAAAAAACAGATGTACTGTGTTTTACCATAGGAGATACATAGTACTGCCAATACCCATTCTATTATATTAGGAACTGTACTGATAAATGTAGATCTTTGTGTAAAGGAGCACGTCAGTGACCGATATATCACATAATCTGTATAACAATGTATGTTCTAATATTTTCCTTGCAAGTATGTATTAATCAAAACTAGAAATAAAAACATTGTTTTCGTCTTGAGCAATGAATATCTTACTCAATACTTATCCTTTTCCTCTTAAGTGTCGAGAGATTACGCATATTATTTTTGAACACATCTTATTATTTATCTCATCCTTTTCGTTTTCTCTGTACCTTGTGTTTTATGACATACTCATCTCTTGTTTTGTGTTATTTGTAATTTTAAATCTGTGCGATTATATATCAACGTATTTTATCGTAAACAATGATTGTTTCACTAAAAACTCTACGTTTGATTTTGACAACAATAATGATTGTATATTCATACGATGCAGGAGAAAGTACAGTTGACGAAACGATAAGATCCATCGACAAATATGGCTTTTACCATACCGTGGAGTTCAAGCATCACAATTACATTGCAATGGAGAAATATCTAAAGGATTTGAGCGCGAATTATCCCAATATTACGAGGCTATACAGCATAGGATCTTCTGTGCAAGGTCGCGAGCTGTATGTTATGGAGGTCACGAAGGATCCCGGTGTTCACAATCCCGATAAACCGGAGGTCAAGTATGTCGGGAATATGCACGGGAACGAGGTAGTTGGTAGGGAAATGCTGCTGCTACTGCTGAGATATCTCTGCGAAAACTATGGTACTGACGTGAGAGTTACACGAATAGTAGAGACCATTAGACTTCACGTGCTACCGAGTATGAATCCTGATGGATATGAAATCTCCAAAGAAGGTGACATTTACGGGACGAAAGGCAGAGCGAACGCAATGGATGTAGATCTTAATAGAAACTTTCCCGATTATTACGTAACCAATGATGTACGTTATCTCAACATATTTTTTACATTTACATTAAATACATTTATCGATTTATTTATCATCTCGTTATTTTTACAGTTTACTATTAGTCATCTCATTTTTGAATGATATTTGAAAAAGAAGACAAAGCTTCGCATAATACAACTCTCATTTAATTTTTTATAAGATCTTGGATAAAGAGATGAATTTACATGAATATAGATATTTTGTTACTTCAAAATGCCTTTTTTGGAAAAATAATGTAATAAGTTGTTTAAGCATTATATCTATCGAATTACAAAAAAAAATTAAATATATGTTCGGGACTCGCTTTTTACTATAAAGTACGCTATGATAAAATTCATATTTTCTTTTTGTTTAGATTCTAAATTCATCTTAACTATCAATATATAATTACGCATCATCCTGCATTAACAATTTATACAATTAAAATAAGTCACACTCACTTGGTTACATTTTCCAGGTCAATCGGTATCAGCAACCTGAGACTAAGGCAATAATGGATTGGATAGCGAAAATTCCGTTCGTACTTTCTGCTAATCTTCACGGGGGAGCGTTAGTCGCGAATTACCCTTATGACGAGGAACCGGAGGACCTGGGGTCCACTGTCGCGAATCCAAGCCCGGACAACGATGTCTTCCGAATGCTGGCGTTGATATATTCCAATGCACATCCCCGTATGCATCTCGGCCAGCCGTGTCCGCCTATAGTGGAAAATCCGTACGGTACGAAGACAGTCCTCGAGGAGCGTTTTCCGGAAGGTATAACGAATGGCGCCGCCTGGTACTCCTTATCCGGTGGCATGCAAGATTACAATTATTTCCATAGCAATGACTTTGAGATCACCTTGGAGCTCGGATGCACAAAATTTCCTAACGCCAGCGATTTACCAAATTACTGGCTGGAGAACAGAGAGCCTCTTCTGCGTTTCATTGAAATGGTTTGTTTAAGAGAAGCTAATAGTAGAAGAAATATATGTGTGTTCATAGTGGTCATTTTCAATGATAATAATCTTCGTATTTCTTTTTCCCAGTCGCGCAAAGGTGTACACGGCATAGTAAGTTCATCCATCGGCACTCCTATATCTCATGCAAAGATCTCGGTTGGAGATATTAAACACGATATTTACACTGCTGAAAAAGGTGATTATTGGCGATTACTGGTACCAGGGCGATATAACATAACTGTTAGTGCAGTGGGATATGAAACACTTATTCAGAATATTGAGGTACCATCATATGACAAAAATCCTGGGGATGGAGAAGTGACTCTGGACTTTACGTTAATGCGTGATGACCCTCTGCATTGGTATGATTATTTATTTAAAGTACAATTCAATATACATTTTGTGATCTAATCGCATAATATGAAATTGATATGCAATAAGGTAGAAAGTTGAGCACATAATAGTTTCATAAATAAGACTTCTTAAATTACATTTCAAACTATGTTTCATGTTCGAATCTTTCTCACGAAGATAATTCAAGCCAATTTTAATGACACTGCGTATTTCTTCAAGTAGTTATATCATTTAATATTGTATATATGTATTCTTTCTGAAATGTAAAAAATATTAAGAAAATTAATTATTTGTACGAATATTTATCATTTAGGTCATCCGCATATGATTTTGGATTAAGAGTAAACTTGCAAAATGGTTATTTAAAAAATTCTGACTTGAATGCTAGATTCAGCCAGTTGGAAAATCATCAGTCTGAAATCGCCGAATTTCTAGCCGGTGATTCAATGATCAGCATAGCCATTCATTCACTGAAAGTCACGCATGATGTGAGTTTGAACGACTATATTTATCCATTATAATGTTCTGTATTTAATTTAAAATCATCTTTTCCAGATGGGATCACCTGATGAGAATAAATTTCGCATCGCATTGGTGGGAGGATTGTTTGCTTCCCAGCCGGCAGGCAGAGAAATTCTATTACGTTTGGCGACACATGTCCTCAAAGGAAATCAAATTGGTAATCCGCCTATTCAGAGGATGTTGAATGATGCTATGCTGCATTTTATTCCTAGTATCGATCCAGGATTCGATAATTTAGAGGAGAGTGAAGATTGCAATCCTATAGTCAATACTGAAGTAGGAAACAAGTTATTAGAAGAGAATACTGATATGTCTAAACAAATAGATAGAGTTGCGAATGCATTTAAGACTATGTTACGGACTGAAAATTATGATGCTGTTGTGATACTAGGAGGTGGTGCCTCAAAAATCAGGTAATGCAATGTATGACAATTTATAAGCATAAATCGCAAAGAAATTTAGCATAAAATCCCTAATCAATTTTTCTTCTTCAGTTATTCAGACGATAATCTGAACACGTTTAGAAAGTTCGCACATGCCTACGAGTATTCAAAAGACAGTGAGACATGCAACCATCCGGATAATAGTACACAACATTTGACGAATTTTATACAACATGTTTACGGCTCGCCAGTAGTAAGCATAATTTTTTTTTATATTTTTCTCTTTATATTTTTATAATAAAATTCATTGTTAAACTTCATTCTAAATATCTGTGTGTAGATGAGCATAAGTCTATCATGTTGTAAGTATCCGCCCGCAGACTCGATTTCCGTCATTTGGCGTGAGAATCTGCAATCGCTTATGGAACTTGTGCAGAGTCTCACGACCGGAATCCGCGTGATGATAACGGACAAATACAATACTCCGCTTCGAAAAGCCAATGTCGAGATTGGAAGAAGAACTTACGGCGTGTCGCACAACATGGCTTACTTCAAAATGATTCTGATGCCTGGTGAATATACCTTAATGATTTCCTGCGAAGGGTACGTTACACAGATGCTGAAAGTTTCTGTACAACAACAAAGCATAACAGTTATTGACGTTAAATTAGAACGAAAGAAAACGCCATCGTTTGATAGTCATCACAAGAAACCACTTGAGAAACTTAGTTTCGTCAACCGTGCTTTGACCGATTTGAATGCGAAGTATCCGCGACAGACCACCTTGCATAGTATCGGCAAAACCGCGAAGGATAACGAGATAATGTGTTTGGAGATCGGTTCTAATAATGATCAGAAACAAATAGGACGACCTGCCATTGTTTTCTCGGCTGGCATTCTACGGGCGGAACCAGTGACTGCCGGGATGCTCTTACATTTTGCCTCATATCTCTTGGACAATTATAAGCAAGACAATACGATTATGCATTACATCGATGATTTCTCCATATATATAGTTCCAGAATTCTCATCTGATCCCAATGAGAATACCATCTGCTCGCCGCAGCTGAAAGGCTTGCAGTTTCCGATTCATGAAAAGCTGAATGAAGAAGCGAAATGGATCACAAACTGGTTTAAAGATATAAACGCCGTGTTAGCTGTAAATCTCAATAGTGGATCGCGGCATATCGAAATTCCGTTTGGTCGTGATTATGGAAAGGTACGCGAGCAAAAATACGAGAGCGATGATGAGGATTTACTGCAACACTTGGCTTCAGTGTATGCCAATGCGAGGACGAACAAGGTATCTGCGAGTACAAGATGCGAACAGGATTCTAACATCGGTGATAACAGCGTGATACACGCAGCGAAGGGAATTGGTGGAAAAAGGGGTCATCCCTTAATAGATTATGCCTATTTCAACACAAGCACCTTAATGATAGATGTGTATGTCACTTGCTGCACCACCGATTACTCGATCATCGTGTGGCAGGAGAACAAAGATAGTTTATTAGCTTGCATACAAGAAATTAAGAAAGGTGTGAGAGGATATGTCACCAATGAGGAGGATGAACCGATTGAGGACGTTGTCTTGTCTTACGACATGTCACCGCATTTAATTAAAAACAGCAAGTCAGGCTTCTATTCAATTTTACTGCCTCCTGGAAGTCACAATATAACGGCCATGGTGTCCGGCTATCACGCGGAAACCAAACTTATCTCTACACCCACATTCGAGATGAAGAAACACTTAAGATTAATATTCAAGCTCGTTCGCGATGACAGTATCATAGGAATACCTAGACTAGTATTCATTATAATAACAAGTAAGTCAGTTGACTGAGAGAGATGTTTAATAAAACTCACAAGATTAATGAAGATTTGTAATGACACAATCATCCAATTGCAGGTATGATATGTTTCGGCGTTGTTTTGTGCTGCATGTGTATTTGCGCGAGGTGTCGAGCTTCGGAAGATGAAGAGAAGAACAGAAAGGGATATGCGTTTAGTTTACTGCAGGATGGTGGCAGTTTCTTCGATGACGATGAGAAAGAAATTGAGATATTTCGAAGACCGATAGATGGTAATTATATCAATATGTCATAACATTTAATAGGAAATGTGGAGAACATTTTTCAAATAATCTTGTCATTCTAATCCTAACTTTTGTTATGAAGGATATCCATCAAATGATAATAAAGTTACCATGCCATATTTCGATGATGACAACAGTTCCGAGGATGGTAGCGATTTGGAGTTTATTCGGCCTGAATGGAGTGATACAATACCAAAACAAACGTGACAGAACGTTTTTGTATGCTAAACAATATAAAATTACACAATGCACGCGGATTTTGTATAGTTTAAACAAATTTTCGGTGAAAGAAAATAAGATGAAAGCAATTTTAAAATGCTGAAATTTACGAAAGTAAGAATCAGGGTCCAAGTATGGAATATGTACTTATATTTTTATATTAGAGAGAAACATGTTACTTTCTGATGATAATTATATTATTTTACAAATGTATCATATAAATATTTAAGAAACAGAATGCAATTTTTTAGAATCGTATAAGAAATGTTATAAATACGTAAACACATAAGAAAATTATATCAGGTTTTAAATGAAGTAAGAAAGCGTAGAAAGAAACTTTTTGAATTGTTAACTTTCACAAGAATGAATGTATTATAAAAGGAAAATATCAGTGTTCAAAACTACTGTATATATTATATTTAGATATATATTATCACGTTAAGAACAAACACATGAACATTGAAGTAACGAAAGATATTTTAGCGGTTTGTTCTTATTTAATGCTAGGATTTACTTGTATATGATGAATTTTTTTTATTTGTATTGCATAGTATAGTTATGCAAATGCTGAAATCTAAGAAAAAGAAGTATTTTCTTCTCCTTTTCTATTTTCAGTCAAAATAAAAATTACACGAAGTAATGTCTCCCGAGAAAAAAAGACATCGAACTTTTTTTCTTAAACTATTTAGATTTCAACAATACCTTATTACATTTGTAGCAAAAAGCGAATAATTGTTGCGCATTAATCATAATTTACGCAAAAATACTTCCCTATACAAATCATTCCAATATAAATAAATATAAGAAATAGTATTTGGTACTTACAATTAGCAATTTTTTTGGTACTTACAAAATTTAGAAAATTAGAACAGTAAATTATAACAGTAAAGAATTAAGTCTAGATTATCACAGATGGTTTTAAAATAAGTAAATTTTCTGTTAAATTAAATGTCTGTAAATGTAAATATAGCACAAAATTTTATATCAGAATTTTTCATAAGATAGAAAGATGCCGAAAAGATCCTTCTTTTACTTGATTCATTAGCTTTATACATCATATACAAAATGTAAGTCAATTATGTATATATAGATCTCTATATTTATGTATATATAGATCTCTATTATTTATATAGAATTGATAAACGTTTATTCCTATGACAGCAATGCACGCTGTAATTTTTCAGATCGTTAAATAGTTTTGTTCAAGAATTTTACAATTGTATAACATGCGCACCGAAATGATTTTGTATTCTCTTTCATCCTGCACAAAATTATGCAAATCAGAATTCCGTCTACAGAATATATGTGTAACATTCATGTTATTCATGTAGTCTACGAATCATAAATTTCGTCCATAAGATAGTTAAAAAAATATGAAAATATTAATGTTATGATCTAATTATTTTTCAGGATTTCCAGTTTTTTAATATTTCTTACATATTTTGAGTCTCTTAATTTTAATAGCGGTAATAGTAGTAGTAGTAGTAGTAGTAGTAGTAGTAGTAATAGTAGTAGTAGTAGTAGTAGTAATAGTAGTAGTAGTAGTAGTAGTAGTAGTAGTAGTAGTAGTAGTAGTAGTAGTAGTAGTAGTAGTAGTAGTAGTAGTAGTAGTAGTAGTAGTAGTAGTAGTAGTAGTAGTAGTAGTAGTAGTAGTAGTAGTAGTAGTAGTAGTAGTAGTAGTAGTAGTAGTAGTAGTAGTAGTAGTAGTAGTAGTAGTAGTAGTAGTAGTAGTAGTAGTAGTAGTAGTAGTAGTAGTAGTAGTAGTAGTAGTAGTAATGGTAATAGAGTAGCAGCAGTAAGAGAAAAGAGAGAAAAGAGAGAAAAAAGAGGAAAAGAAAAAGAACATGCGATTATTTTTACCATTAATTTAATTAATTTTATCCGTTTGCTTCACTTTTTATTTTAATAGTCTTAATTATTAGTCTTTAAGACTGATTTTGACCAAACTTCAATTATTTTATCAGTAATTAACTTATTAAGCAATTGTACTATTTCATTAATATAATAGAATTATTGTTTAGTATATATAAATATATATTTTAATTGATTATCCCATTTATATATCGATCTTAAAAATGCAATGTCTCAGCAAAATTTAAAGCTGAGACTAGCTGATAACTGATCCAGTAGAATCGCGATGGCCGCCACCGAGTGATGAACTCAATAGTGTGACAGGGAAGTTCGCTAGTTGGAGTAAATAAATGTCTAGCAAAACGAGCTAATCGATTCATTTCGCGTAAGAAGAATGGCGGGATTAGAAGGCTACGGTGATGTCTACAGAGGCCGGCCTGCTAAATCGTGGGAGACAGCGGGGACATCCTATCCGCAAAGATACCATGGTCGAGAGGTTATCCGCCCTTTGGACATACCCGTTATCCATCCACTAGCAGAAGACAATCCACCGATCGTTGACGATGGTAAGTCGCGTTTTCATTTTATTCGCTAATTGACAGAAGTTCCGCGAAGGATATCCACTGATTGATCATAAACTTAGACTTAAACTAAGACTTAAACCTACTAGCCAACTAACAATAACAATTATTAGTTGTTCAATTTCTTGTTCAATAAAATAATTCTTATGTTATATACTTAATGTTAAACTTATATCATTGTTAAATTATAACTAATAATTATATAACTAATAATTATTATTAGTTGGTGTTTGTTGAATATATATTTAATTTGTTTGACTACCTACTTGCAGACATTACCATCAGCAAGTATGTTGGATTAGGTTGTGGATTAGTGAGCTTGATCACAGGAAACCTGCTGATCCATCCCTTTGTGGTGTTACGAAGACAATGCCAAGTCAATCCAAGTGCATCCAGATATCATCTGATGCCCATAACTCTAGTACCTGTGATGGTACGTTTGCACCAGACTCAAGGTATAAATACACTATGGAAAGGGATCGGTTCAGTTTTACTTGTTAGAGGAATGACAATGGCTGTCGAGGATCTGATTTCGAAAATCACACCATGGCAAAAGTAAGGCAATGGAATGGCTGATGTTTCATAAATTATTTGTGAAATTGTCTTCTCCTTAAAACTAGACATTTGATTTCAGGAAGATCACTTATAACAATTCGATGAAAGCATTCGGTCAACATATACTCCTCAAATGGTAATTATTATATTAATCAAATGATAATTATTATATTAGAACGATTCACATAAGTTATTAATGATCTATTAATCTTCTATTTTATCTCCATAGCATCTCCATAGGTATAATTACTCCCTTCTATTCTGCTTCACTCGTGGAAACTGTCCAGTCCGAGATTGCTTCTGAATGTCCTGGAATCTTGGACGTTTTTCGAGACGGTGCAATTCGTCTGCTTGATGTATGTAATAAGGGTAGACTCATTCCAATTTATGCCCTTGTACCACCCACCATAGTTTATGGAGTATCAAAATATCTTTTCACCCTCATTGTGAAAGGGGTTACTAGTCGGATTATGCACGTCAGGTATAAACATTCGCAAGAAGCAAAGGTATATGGTTCTAAATAATTCAGAAATTAAAGATGCATAGAGATATATTTTTATACAGGAATGTTATACTATTTTAGGGTGCGTACAGTAAGGACTTGCTATCCGAGAGCATCATCCAGGATATAGAGACACAGTCTATACTAGTTTCGATATGTGTGGCCGATGTTGTGTTTTATCCTCTCGAAACTGTTATTCATCGATTACATCTTCAGGGAACGCGCACCATTATCGATAATTTAGACACTGGAAGAAGTGTCACGCCATTATTGACTGGATATACCAGCGCGACCGATTGTTATCGCACAATAATCTCCACCGAAGGGCCACTTGGTTTGTACAAAGGATTTGGTGCCCTTATTTTACAATTTGCTGTACATTTCATGGTACTGCGCGCGACAAAGTGGCTCCTGACAGAACTGGGCACGATGTTGATGCCAAAATCTAAACCAATAAAGGTACAGAAATCTTCGTACTATGATGAAATATAAAGAAAACCTATAACAAAAAATGTAAGATAATACAGAATTATTTATTATTTGTCTTTATTAATGATTATATAAGACAAAAAATTGAATTTCTAACGAAAATAATTTCCAAGTACATTCTTCGGTAATTTCAAGCATTACAATATGTAGCAGATTAGAGAACTTTTATGCAGTTTTCTATGCAATTGATGATAAAATTTTTCGTATCTGCGCGACTGTGATCACGCAAATTTTCTATAGTACGTTTTACAATTGATGAGAATTATAATAGGAACAAAAATAGAAATCTACATAAAAATTCTTAGAATATTAATTATGAAATTTATGAGATATCGACAATATTGTAGATAGTTCTCGTACAACATAGCAATTTTCAGTGAGTACTTTTTACACTCGATGAAATGTAATTATGTGATGTGATTTATGTGATTTTATTAGATTACTATATCGATATGTTGTAGCTTGTTTATGAGATAAATAAAAATCCCAGTACATATATTGCAGTTGCATATTATAGTTTATTACAAATACAGAACTATTCTCTATAAGACATTAAATTACTATAAAAAAGTTAGGAAAAAATTCTATACGAGTATCTTATCCTTTGTTATATTTTGCAGTCTAATTTTTTTCTTTCTTCTTTTGTTTAATTTTAATCAATAAGTAAATTAGCAGATGTATACACTCTAATTGATTAGATAAACAATTATTTCAATTTGCACATGCAAATACCTTCTTTTTTATGAACCCTTACCTTTTATGACTTTTTTATAATCCTTCCTGAAACAGAAAAAATACATGTGAAGGAGGATATATTACAAATATATTCCTCCTTTTGATATTGAGAGTACAAATTCGGTCCGTTTTTTTGTGCATTTATTTCAAAACAAAATGAATGAACAGATCAATTACAAAATTATTGTCCATCGTTGCCTATTACTTTTTCCCATCTCTCAGGTAATTTTCGAATTCCATCTCGAAAAAACTCGTCTTTGGAGGCGATCCAATTTTGGAGCCAATTTTCGATTTCTGCGAAAGAAGTGAACCGGTGACTTACTGCATCCTTCGGAACAACCAGTAATCAGAAGGAGCAATGTCCGGAGAATACGGCGGGTGCGGTAAAACATCCCATTTGAGCGTTTCCAAATATTTTTTTACGACATGAGGCCAAGCGTTGTCATGAAGAAGAATAACTTTATCATGTCTTTGCTCGTATTCATTTTTCTCGCAATGCACGGCTCAAACGAATCAATTGTAGCCGATACCGATCGCCCGTAATGGAATCGCCAGGTTTCAGCAGCTTATAATAAACAAGACCCTTTTGATCCCACCAGATACAGAGCATTATCTTCGAACCATGAATGTTCGTGCTGTTGATGTTGAGGTCGATGATTGACCAGGCTTAGTGTAGTATTTTTTTTTCTTGGGGTTGTCATAGAATATCCACTTCTCATCTCCACTCACAATCCGCAAAAAACCTTTTCTCTGTTATCTTTGAATCAGCTGTTCGCAAGTGAAAAATCGCCTTTCAACGTCTTTTGGTTTCAGTTCATAAGGCACCCAATTTCCTTGTTCATTCCCATGGCTCTCAATCGTACAGAAACGGCTTGTTGAGTTACCCCCAATTATTCTGCAAGCTCCTCTTGCGTTTGACTCTACGATCTTCTTCGAGTAATGCCTCTAATTCTTTGTCTTCGAATTTTTTTGGCTGTCCAGAGCGAGATTTGTCTTCAACGCTGAAATCTTCATCCTTGAAACGTCAAAACCATTCCCTACATTTATCAGTTGTAGCAGTGTCATCATAAACTTCGACAAGCATTCGATGGACTTCAGCCGCACTTTTTTTCCAATTAAAGTAGAAAATCAAAATCTCCCGCAAATGCTGCTTGGTTAACACAAAATTCGACATTTCAAACACAGTAAAAATTAATTAATTTGAAACTCAAAGCGACACAAACTGAATATTATTAGCAGATGTTTAACCTCTCTAAAACCATCAAAATCAGCTGTCACTATGAACCATTCACAACAGCTAGAGCAATCTTTAAGGAAACGGATCGAACTAATTTGTACTCCCAATATATTAAACAATATATATAATAATGCAGTAAACAATATGTTTAATATTGTGAAAAATAAATACGAACAAAGACATGATAACATTTAAAATTGAAAATCATAGCAAAAAAATAATTATAATTTGAGAATATTCTAAAAAGAATACTAAATATAAAAGATGATTTAAAAATTATGTATGCGTTGTTCTCATACTATACTCTTTATATATTATATATCTATAAAATACATGTTCTTTACAAAATAATTAAAAGCAATGATTTTTACGCGAATATTCTAATTTAATTTCTGTTTAACAATTGTCCATATGTATACTCGATAAGAGAACAATTATGCCAGTGTTTTTAATTATTTGTTAATTATATATATGTTATCTGCGTAATTTAAGAGATCTCTCTATCTATGAGTGAAGGAATATGTCAATTGTTTTCTGTGTGTCAACTAGATTACCATTAATTTTTGCGAGAGTTTTTAACTGGCATTATTTTTGATCTGCTTATAATGGTTGTAAACAGTAATACTCAATACCTTCTTTGCATATTCCTGGCCCATAATGCATCCATTTAGATATTTGGATATCTGAAAAAATTAATATCTATCACATTTGCTCTGTTCTAAAACTAAAATAGATATTCGAAGACAAATACTCGAAACATTTTTAATTTTATTTAAAAAAAACGATTTCGAAAAACATTTGTATTATATTATTCGATTTAGAAAAACATTTATATTATAAACTAATACTCATTATTAAAATCAATTACCTCTTTCGGAAACGGAATTGGTTTTTTTTTCTCCCCTCACTCTTTCCATTTCATCTCCATTGCCTCTTTTAAATTCAGCTTCAAGTCAAGTTCTTTATTGCTGCACTCTGAACCGGTGCAATAAGCTGAAGTAAAATGTATATTTGTTTCACTTTAACTTATTGCATCATATGTACCAGAAAGTGCAACAACAAAAAACAGACCTATTCTTAGGATGCATATCTTATGATACTAATGTAACTTTCTGATTGATTCATGACCAAGCTATTAATTATAAATCAGAAAAATTGACCAATTACAGTAATCAATTTTTAGCTTCTGACTTCTGGGGATCGATTGTGTACCTTGAAATGAGGTGAAAATTATAAAAGTGAACAAATTCACTAGAATATTCATAATTTAATTGGTCAATACCTAATAATCATTACTCATTTTTGTAATTTTCACCTTATTTTAAAATCGAGCCCCTGATTGATGACTACCCTAATGAAAATAAAACGTAAAGCGAATATGTCAATAAAAATGTCAGTAAAATGTTAATTGGAATGTAAGGAGTAACAGAAATGTAAGTAAAATCTGTAAAAAGCGAAAATTGGAATATTGAACGTAAAGAAAGCGTCAATTAAACGCTAAAGAAACATAAATAAAAGTATAGATAAGTTCTTCGGTAAGCACGAACAGAATGTTCATTGAATGTAAAACAGGAATAGAATAATAAAATAAAATACAAAGAATTAAAACTAGAACTAGAGGAAAGCATAGACTTTATCGACACTTGTAAAAAATGTTCCGATTCGTATAAAAAAATTCCACAATTTTCTAAAAAGTTATAAAATTATTTATAAATTCTGAAAAATTTTGAGAAAGCTTTTATAATTAGAGCGATATTGCAATTGTGGAAATGAAATCGAAAAAAATGTTGATTCGACATAAATAAAAATATTCAAAATATAAGATTACGTATCACAAATTTATACCAAAAATATTAAAAATGTATCAAACTTTCATTGCACTCTCTACATACGTAATTTTTATCAAAATGTTGAAATTTCGATGCAAGTTTCGAATCGACAACTTTTCCATTGTAACGACGTCTTTTCGAGGAACTATTTCTGACTGAGTTGACGCTTCAACAAGCTTTACATTTTCATCAGGATTATTATAGAAAGCCTCTATTAGATTTGACTATGAATACAAGCATTTTCTATTCTAGCTGACGGCAAACATTTAAAGATGCCTTTTTTTACGTTTTTTGTAGAGATGTAAATATAATCTTGATCTTCTAAAAAATCGATCTTTTTTTGCAAAAAACTCGATCTGTATAAATAAATGCTAGTAAAATCCTAATTTAGCACCAATTGATAGTTATTATAAAACTGAATTTAACACATATACCAGCAAAATCTAAACACTCCAGGTAAAAATCCTAGTTTTTTCGAGATTTATCCTTCGATTAATATTCATTATTAAATTAATTTCCATCGATTCGTGCAATATTATATGCTTTGTATTCAAATTAGGATTGTATACGAATAAATTAAAACGCTAACAAAATATGGGAACAATATTATTTATTACCTTATAAATAATATCAAACGACCGTTTCGTCAACACAAATGATTTTTTTATGTTCTATATTTTAGATATTAAATTCAAATTTTTTATTGACAACTATTATTGCATCTTTAAGGAAGAATTTATGCCCAAACACAACTTTTCTTGCTTTTTTTCATGCTTTGATCTTTTTAGAATCAAAGAATGATAAATTTCAGGCCAGAAATTTCAGGAGTTTTTTCCAGGTCTCTTCCAGAATACATAAAATTCCAGTATATAATTCCAGGATCCAAGGATATTCAAGGACCGCTAGACACCAACTGTATACAATATTTCATTAACTTTATGTCAGTAGATGATTTATGTCAGAATTACTACAAACGTTAGATCTAAATTTTTAAATCTAGATTTTAAAATTAAAATTATTTTACTCGGAGACAAATTAAAATCATGTTATATTGGGTATGGGAAAAAGTTCGTGGCGATTTTTTAGTAAAATTAAAGTGTTTTTCTTAGAATATTGAAATCAATTTATTTAAACCAAATATGCTCCATTATTTTCTATAATATTTTGCCATTTTTGGGGCAGAGCCATAATTCCATCGTGATAGAACTTCTGTGGTTTCTGATCGAAAAACTACTTCAAGTGATTTTCATAGGCCTCTTTTGAAGCTAGCTTTACACCATTAAGAGAGTTCTGCAGAGACCTAAACAAGTGATAGTCTGAGGGTGCTATGTCAGGACTATATGGTAGATGCATTAAACTTCCCAGCCAAGCTCTCGTAATTTTTGCCGAGTCATCAAAGATGTGTGTCGAACGTTGTCATGATGGAAGACGACATCTCTCCTATTGATTAATTCTGGCCGCTTCCTCTCAATTGCTTGTTGTAATCTCTGCAGTTGTTCACAGTAGAGAATTCGGAATTAATTATTTGATTGGACGATAACAGCTCATAGTGAACGATTCTCTTCCAGTCCCACCACACACATAACATCACCTTCTTCCTCGTCAATTCAGGGATTGCTTGCACCTTCTCTCTTTTCTTTATTCACAATCTTTTTCTAGTTGGATTGTCGTAGGTGATCCATTTTTCATCACAAGTTATCATTCTCTTCAGACATAGTTCAGTTTCAGTAGCGTATCACAAATGTTAATTCGGTCCATCATGTTCCTAACACTCGTGAGGAACCCAAACATCGAGCTTCTTTTTTGTATTCAGCTTTGTGTAAATGATTTAAAACTGTTTTGTGGTCGATGCATAGTTCCCTGGCAATCTTCACAGTGCTCACGCTCGACTTTTATCTTTTATGATTTCATCGGACTTTTCAGTGATTGGTCGACTGGAGCGAGGTTCATCTTTCACATCGAAATTTCCAGCACGAAAGCGAACCATTTCCATGCTGCTGATTTTGATAGAGTATCTTCACTAAATAGCGCAAATTTTTTCACAAGCCTGTACAGCATTCTTGCCTTTATCGTAGTGATACTGCAAAATGTAGCGAATTTTTTTATTATTATTTATTTCCATTTTCAAAATAAAATAACTTTTGATCCACTTCACCGATTTCAATCTTTTTCGGCTCAAAACAAAGATTAAAATGTCACTTTTTAAACGCACATCTAGTGTTGCGATTAGTAGTTGCCGACTGTTGAACATTTAATGCCATCTAGCGGGAAAAACGCCACGAACTTTTTCCCATACCTAATAATTATTTTTGTTAAATTTATACGATTTCAGTGAGAAATGACAATGGAATCAATATCGATTTGACGCTGAAATCATCAAATTGATATCGATTCAATTTGATATAATTTGATATCTATTCCATTGTTATATTTCTCTGAGATATGACATTGAGATGTTACTAAAAAAATTTTAATCGATTAAATTGAATCGATCTCCAATAGATCGATTTATTCAGCTCCGATTTTAAATCCAGCAGATCGATTTCAATCAATCCGATTCAAGATTAATTCAGAAATCGATTCAATTAACAGAGATCGCACATCCCTAGTTTTTTGAAAGAACACATTATAATACAGTAAGGCCGGATTCACACCTTGATGGAAAAGCGGAAGCCAATCAGAATTCGCAGTAGTAGGCGATACATTTTCGCTTGTCTGCTTCTGTCTTTCCGCGAGTTCTGATTGATTTCCGCTTTTCCATTTTTCTGTCAAGATGTGAACCCGGCCTAACAATTTTGAAAGTAGCAGATAATCTTAAGCAAGATAAGTGAAATCTCCGATTTTTAAGCCAGAAAAAACTGGTAACCGTGCCCAAAGACGAGTATCGTTGTACGCACGATTCATGTATCGAAGATCTAACCAATCGCTGACGCCATTTTAACATCTTTAATTGGAATCAGCAATTAATCTTAGAAATGCCAATATGCGCAAATATATAATCAGCGCCATCCTTGTTTTCAAACGCAAAATAGCGCAAAATAGACTTCAAAGTAAAAGTTAAGAGTGATAATTTTTTTATGTAATCTCCCTGTTTTCTTAAAATTTTTCAAAAATAAAACTTTTCAAAATTTTTGAATAATTTTAACTTTTTAGAACATTTCAGACTTGTACAAATTGCAACATTTTTCAGTGTAGAGAAAATTTACATCTTTCCTAGAATTTTTCATACATGTGAATTTTGAAACATTTTTCTAAGATTTCTGATTCTATTAAGTCTCATTTGAGTGAGAAAACCAAGCATAAGAAGTTTCATAAAATCTCATGACATCTGAAAAACTTTAAAATATTTTTCTAGAAGTACAGAATGAGAGATCTTATAAATTTTACAATATATTTTGGAATTCAAATTTGAAAAATTTTAGGAAAACATTAGGAACATAGGAATTTTGCAGTATTTTTGACAGATGCCATTTGTGCACAAATTATGAAAAAAATTTTTGTCAAAGCTACTATATTATTTGCCTTTATTAAATAAGTGTATAAGACAAAAGATTAAATTTGTAACGAAGTTTCCGGGCGTACATATTTTTTAATAATTTTAGTAATTAAAATAAATGTGCGCTTTATAATTTTTATAACGTTAATAATAAAATTTATTAAATATAGACGATATTTATAGATAGTAATTTTCGACATAGTTATTCTCAATATTATGAATACTTTCTACATGACGAAATATAACTGTGTGACTTATGTGACTTCATTAGATGTCGGTATACATTGTTATAAATTGTTTAAGGTAAATAAATCAAAATATTTAATTATTTACTACAGTTGCATATTATAGATTTATTATAAATACAAGAATTACTATCTATAGGACATCAGATCACTATGAAAGAATTAGGAAAAAGTTCTATGCAAGTATATCTCTTCACTCCATGTTATATTTTGCACAGCCTGGTTTTTTTCTTTCTTCTTTTGAGTAATTTTAATCAGTAAGTAAATTAGCATTATTCTAGTTTAATTCGCACATTATACGCATCTCTCTTTTCACTAATCTATTATGTACAATATATTACACATAAACACTTCTATTTATCTTGTATTTTGACATAAAAATAATTTTTTTATATTGTTCTTCACTTTCTTCGTCTTTTTTTGGGCGTTCTCCCATTATCAGAAGACTGAATACTAGCGTCATGTTTATTAAAATTATTATGCTACAAGAATGTTCTTTTTTCTTAATTTTTCTTAAACAACGCGTAACAATAGTAATCTCTTTACAAACAATCCTGACGTGACAATATACAAAATTTATTATGAATGGTGACATTAAAATTTCTCTTTATTATATGGTTTTTTACAATTTCGTACTATTTAATTGATCAGAATTTTTGTTTCCGTATTTTAACCTAGTCCTAGTTAATCAATTTACATGTTCGTGATGAAAGTTTGTTTTACCGCACCAAATATTATAGCATTTAGATTGCTAAACTGAATTTAATGACGTTGATATAATTGAATGCACATATATATTATAATTTCTGTAATCTCTTTATGATGTTATATTATTAAATATGAACGCATATTAACGCCGTTTTACTTTCGATGTTACCATCAATAAATGCATGCAGGATGCAAAACTTGATTGGATGTGGAATGCTATGTATGATTTTTTGACTTTTCCTGCAATACGAATGAATTAAACGATACAAAATTTATTTACATTTTCCATTGTCAAGAATTAGGTCTTTATATCCTCATTATTCTGACGTTTTTGATTTTATGCGACACTTTTCTTTTGGAAGAAGCATTTCTAATGCATGTTCCAAATAAGCAAATTGCAAAATATGTTACAGTTTGCAATTTTATTCTTATTATGAAATCAAATAGTTATATTAAATATATTAGCATTCACATTGTCAATATTGTTGTCAATTACAGCAGATAAAATAATTTTCAGAGAAATTGGTTGGGAAGAAAAAAATTTATATATATATAATATATAAGAGGAACATGTATCTGAAATACATGTATATTCCTCTCTTTGATACATTAAACGATACATTATATATAATAGTGCAGCAAACAATACGTTCAATATGATACATAATATAAAAAATTGATAGAAATTCATCATAGCAAAAGAAAACAATTAAAGTTTGAGAAATATTCTAAATATGAAATATATACAGGACAGTTTGAAAACTATGTATGCGTTGTTCTCATATTATTTGCTTTTTTTATGAAATAATATATAGAAGAATATATTATGTCCTTTATAAAATAATTAAAATAGCGATTTTTTTACGCGAATGTCCTAATTCAATTTTTTATCTATAAAAATTGTCCATCTATCGATAAGTAAACGATTATACCAAAGTGTCGCATTCTTTAATTATTTGTTAATTATGTACATGCTGCGCCTGCTGAATGTCATCATCATTGCTATCGTCTCGTTTTACGTATTGTGGTTTTTCAACACCTTTCACGCACTGTTCTGTAATGTGAACGGACATTATGTCGCTCCCTGGTACTTCAAACATAGGTTCCAAAAGGAGTGACTCCATTATCGCTCGCAAACCCCGCGCTCCCGTTTTCCTTTCCATTGCTAAAGAAGCAATTGCATTCAGTGCGTGTATGTCAAACGTTAATTCCACCTGTGTAATATAATTACAATTTAATGTGCTATTAACAACTAATGTGATTGAAAACAATTTATCTTGATTTTATTATGTAATAATTAAACTTTACCTTATCCATCGAGAATAACATCTGATATTGAGGAATGATGGCATTTTTCGGTTCGGTAAGAATTCTCGCTAGCATATCTCTATCGAGTGTGTGGAAAGGCACAAGAACAGGAAATCTGCCAACGAATTCAGGTATCATACCGAAGTCGATGAGATCTCT
This sequence comes from Atta colombica, assembly GCF_001594045.1. Classification (NCBI taxonomy): domain Eukaryota; kingdom Metazoa; phylum Arthropoda; class Insecta; order Hymenoptera; family Formicidae; genus Atta; species Atta colombica. The sequence goes on from NW_017259251.1 coordinate 402,049, forward strand.
AGCTTCCACTTGTTGCAACAACATGTCCTTTTCCTTATTATCCTTCTCGGTAGAAGGTGACATATTGGCAACATCGGCTAAAGTTGCCGCTCTCCTGCCGGGGGCTCTCTCGACCGCGGGTGTCGCGCCAAATCCGAGATATTTTTCCGATTTGCGCCGCGCTATTAACCTGTCTAAACCGCTGTAAGCTCCCGATGCTACGAAAAGAATATTCGTAGTATCCACTTGCAACATTTCCCCACGCAATTTTCTCGAGCTATTTCTCTCCGGTACGTTCACAATTGTTCCTTCCAACATCTTCAGCATTCCTTGTTGCACACCTTCCCCGCCCACGTCACGCAATTGATGAATTCCAGGAATAGCACCTATTTTGTCGACCTCGTCCAAGAACACGATACCCATCTGAGCACGATCCACCACATAATTAGCATCCTGGAGAAGCTTAGCTATGACACTTTCAATGTCCTCGCCAACATAACCAGCTTGCGTAAGAGTGGTACAATCACAGATGGCAAATGGGACATCCAGACATTGCGCTATTGTTTGCGCGAGTAACGTTTTACCAGAGCCCGTAGGTCCAAGTAACAATATATTGCTTTTTTCTAATTTCAACTGATGTTGCTTGCTGTCTAATATAGCTGATCCAGGAGCCGATTGACTGCTCACCTTTTGCTCGTTTCCCGGATTGACTGTGTGCTGGAATCCAACTCCTGGAAACGGATTTCCGAGGCCTGATATATGCAATAAGTCTGTAGCAAAAAAAAGATATTTTATGATAATCGTATATGAAATAATAAATTTTTTGAGGGAGCAAATTATGGAGATACTGCTTATCAGATTGCAATCTGCTTCAATCGCTGTTGTAAGAATTCGATTAGTTTTAAAATATTCCAATTTAAAATATTCCAATTTTATAATACTTATTATAATAATAACCTAATTATAAACTATACAGATTGCTTTCATTTCTTAATAATTTATAAGATTGGGGCATTGTCATTTACGTGATTTAAGACCTCTATGAGTGAAGGGATGATTTGTCTCTTGCGTGCTAACTGGATTAACATTAGTTTGCGCCTGAGAGTTTTGAGTTGGCAGATTATTGTAGATCCGCTTGTAGTGATTGTAAACGGCAACACTCAGCACCTTCTTCGCATATTCCTGTCCCACTACATGTCTATTTAGATACTCAAATATCTGAAAATATCACGTTATTGTTGTACTATTTTTTTTATTGCAAAGCAAATATGATCCAAACGTTATCTGATTTTATTTAGAAAAAAATCTATAATTATATAAATTAAATAAAATTAAATAATCAAAATAAAAATCAATTACCTTTTTCGGAGGTGGAGGAGGTTTCCTATAAAATCCCTGCTTACTATCTTCTGGCCTGAGTGCTTCTTTCAAGCTCCTCTTAGAATCAATTTCTGACAGTACAACAAAGAAATGATGGCACTTCTCGCACTTGACGAATCTCGTGGATGCTGTGTTATTTGTAAAAATAGTAGCTGTATTAGAATGTAATATCAGTATATGTATAAAAATACACATCTTAACATAAATACAAATATAAGTATTCTCAGTAATTTTTGCCTGGATACGTTAAGATCTATTAAGTCCTACTCAACAATGTGCTACTTACAAACAAATGTCTCGACATGTGTGCAGGGATCTCCACACTTGGGACAGGTGAGCGTGCTCTTCTTTCCGCCACCTGTACCACTATTTGAGGATCCACTTGACGAGATGGTATCTTTAGAGGGTGGTGTGGGTTCCGTTGGAGTCTTACTCAAGCTGCCGCTGATCGTCAGGCCTCTACTGGCCACTACGACTCTGACTATTTTGTGTACTGTATAATCACAAGCAAAATATAATCTTTTTATAGATCTCCAAGAACGTGTTTTCTTTCGTCATAATGTACAAGATGTATTATTTTATCTTTGCTCTTTAAATTTTTTTGAGTTAAAATTTTATTTTAAAGAGTAAAAATTAAACCAGCCTTGAAAAAGAATAGTTCAATTTTCAAGCTTTAAGAGTGAGATTTCACTCTTCAAAGTAAGATTTCACTCTTCAGAGTGACAATTCACTCTCAAGTTTTAGAGTGTTGTTCATTAAATATTAAAGAAGGATAAAGTGTGATATATCATAAATATATATGTATCATGTGTATCATGCGTGAAACGTAGCCTAGTTATCTTTCATGCTTAACAATTTCAGCTGTTTTTTCGAGATAGACAAGGCTGTTTACAAATAGTACTTACCATGACTGATGACATGGTTGGAAGAGGCTAAGCGACCCGCGCTAATCAGACAGCAACGCACACAGCTCATGATCGGTGGTGGATCTCTGTGGGACCGAAAGACGCAGGGATAACGGAGCCTGAACTACCTACGACGTTCTGCCCGTTGAGATCTAAAATCAAAGAGGTATTCTCTTGCGTACGATCATATTGCTGAATCGCACCGTACGTTCGAATTGACGGGTCAATAGTCGCATTCACGCGTTTGTGAAATATCACGATGGATGAGTAAACAATCGCGTTGTTCGTCGCGTGTCAAAATACGGGACGAAGTAAAAGACACGATATGCCCTCCCCTCGAAACTGTTTCGTTCTTCTCGAGGGGACTCGCTGCGACTTCGGAGTGCTTCGGAGCGGGTCATCGAACAAAAAATTCACGAGACTCTGAACGGGGCGCGGATTTCCAAACGGAGATGACCTACGTGCAGCCGAAATCCGCGGACATCGTCGAGCAACGTTGGCATCGCGCGACACGGCGCAAGGACGATAACACGGAGAAAAACAGTGATATATCGGTGCCATAGGAGGGAAAAGAGAGGAAAGAGAAAGAAACAGATAGATGGGTGGACGGGAGACGAAACGTTCCCCGAGAATCGTCGATACAATAGGTCGGGGTCTCGTACACTCAGCTGCAATCTTACCCGACTTAATGATAAAAAAACACGACGGACGTCAATCGGTCAATGCCGCGGACGCGCAACGTAGCGCATCTCGGCAAAAACATACGTCGGCGCCTCGAGTCTCCTCGATGATCCTCGCATCCTCTCGTGTGATTTTACGAAACTCGCTCTCGAGACTGTGTCGCGCATAGCGCATACCTTTATGTATCGGTATAATATTCAGATATTTTACCCGACGAGATACTATCAAGCTGGAAACACAATAAAAAGCACAGGAAATAAGAGCTTTCAACTTATCAGAAACCATGAATAATAGAATGGATGCTTTCTGATAGGTTGAAATCTTTTATTCCCTGTTCCTATTGTCTGTGCTTTTCATTGTGTTTCCAGCTTTAGGGTCTAAATAATAATAAAAGAAACAGGGAACAGAAAACAGAAAATAAGAATTTCAACCTATCAGAAGTTATGTATTCTATAATACATGATTTCTAATAGGTTGAAATTCTTATTCTCTGTTCTCTGTTCTCAGTTCCTTTTATTGTGCGGAGTCCCTTATTCTCTGTTCTCTATTCCTTTTATTATGCCTCTTAAAGATCGTCAACTCTGAACAAATTTTCGGCGGTATAAAAAAGATCCCAAAGTCCCGGAGGTAATTGAAGAACGCTGACATTATCGACAATTGATATAAATTTGCTATTATTAACATAAATATTTGACTTATGCATTATTAAATTCATGATTTTTTATTATATTAATGTTCCATAAATAAATGTGCATATTTGTAAAGCTATAATATCCTATATATTGCAGAAAAATTACAATTTTTTCTCTACAATTATCATCTCTGTTGATAATCAAACTTTGACGATAACACTAAAATAATAATTTAAAAAAAAATCGAGTATTATTGAGTTCTAAATATATTTATAAATACATCTACTAAACTAATAAATCATAAAATTAATACAATATTATCAGTTTTTAACTCTTAATTACTTCAATATTCTCAAGAACGTCTTTATTTCGGTTTTTAATAGTATCTCATCGGTGTCGATAGTCAATAATGTCCTCAGTTATCTTCAATGGGATCTTCAATTGTGTATTATTATTGTTATTATTGTATAAGTTAATATTTTTTATAATCATTGGATGCTTTTTTATAATCATTGGATGCGCTATTCATTACATAGTTAATTTGGCATTTGGATAAAAAAGAATAAGCTAAGTTATCGGGAATCACCATCTTGGAATTTGCGTTACTTATGCAATTTCGATTTATATTTTAAATTGATAAGGATTCGAATTGAAGAGTCAAAATGTTTATTTTTATTCATTTTATTATATTCACCAGAAAATAAAGAGTTTTCGATGCATCCGAACAACTGATGTAGGCTCTGATTGGCTTTTTTATATTCTTCACTGATAGATTCTTTCGAACCTCTTTTTATACATTTGTTTGTCAATTGTATATCTTGAATGAAACGAAAATTACAAAAGTGAACAAATTTACTAGAATTATATTCCAAACTGTTTTACAAAATTTTACTCGAAATATATATAATTATATAATACATGTAATATTATATTATAACGAATAAAATTTTCCTTGGAGAGATGTTGACCACTGAAGTCGTAGGTTTATTTTTTTGTTGAGCTGAATTATGTACACTTTTCTATATATCTACACTTTTGAAACGTAAAGCGAAATAAATATATATTTAGTATTTAGCAAAAGTAAAAGTTCTAGCGCAAGAATAAAAAAAGCTGATAAAGAATAAAACTGATGACAAACAATAGACCTCCAGAAAGATGAAAGACAAAAATTTACACAGGGCTGATTATCTTCAATAAATATAGATTTGGATCTGATTTAAATAATTATTCTCTCTCTCTCTCTCTCTCTCTCTCTCTCTCTCTCTCTCTCTCTCTATAATGAATAGAAGATTTAATTCATTCTAGATAATTAAATTTTACTAAATAAAAAAGCTAAAAAGCTCAGATTAACTAATGAATTTACTAATACATATGTAAGTAATAAATTCATTGAATAATATGATAAATTACATTAAACACGCATGTTCCTTTGATTCTAAAAAATTCTACTGTTCTAATTTCATGGCACTTTCCGCAATTGAAATAGTCACGTAATTATAAGATATTGAGAAAAAGGATGAAAAATACAAATTCTATAAAAGAAAAATTGTTTTAAACACTGTTAATCGTAACTGAATTTAATTCAGATATTTCAAATTGTATTTGACTTCCACAATGTGGAATATACGTTATTCAAGCCGAACATATCTATCATTTTATTCAATATAATGAAAGAACTAGATACATCTAATGTTTTTATCGCTTACTCAACTGCGCACCATTCACGCTTGCCTTTGTCACGCTCCAGATTTAATCGATTATTAAAAAAAAAACCCGCAGAGAGATTGTATCGTGACAATTGATCTTATTAACATGCGGGGGACGATAATAATATATGTGAAACTTGCAAAAACATTCGTTCGCCGTGTTTCACATGATCGAGTTAAAGAAAAACAATTCAAGGTTTTTCTGTTCAATTCTACAAATATATCTATACATACTTACGATAAAACTGCGCGCGTATACATTCGATGGATGCATTATTGTCGCGGACGTCGCCGTGTCTTCCCTCATCGATAGACGTTCCTGGCGTTTTCAGCAAAAAAGTCCTTTGACGTAGCCAATCTGAGATTGGAGGTAAATTCAAACTGATCTTGCGTGATCTTCATGAACTTCTCGATTAAATGCGAGATAAAATGAGATAATTTCATATAATTAACAATAGATGCGCGTCGCGAAAATACGCGGCGATGCTCGCGTAACCTATAAGTCGGCGTTTCGTGAGGCACAGGCGGTCGCATTTGATATGCTTTTTTTCATCGCCTTTTATCGAAGAGACGACTCCGATCGATATAGATAATGATAAGGAGAAATTTTGTATTACTGTTATCAGTTGTATGTCAAGGACACTCTTCTGTCTTATCTGAATAATTATCGTCAATTGCACAACTCTCTAATCTCAAATGATATATTCTGTTATATATGTATTACAGAAAATTGGAAGAAAGTCAATTTCGCTGTGGATACAGGAATAATTGAGACACTTCTTCTTAGCAGGGAAAAGTTGTATTGATAAATACATTGATTGGATTTATTTAGAAAGTATCTAATTTGCCTTTGGATCTGAGTACTGCTGATACAATGACTCTCTGTTCAGTGAACACTAGTGATAGTAATTTGGATAATAAAATTACTGAATGGTTGCAATGGAACAAGGTACTTATTACTAAGTATTATGAATGCTTTTTATTTCATCATACAAGTATCAACATGAGTATTATTCTATCTTTGTTACTCATTGATTATCAAGAAAGATATAATGATCTTTGTGTCAACTTGTATCACTAAATGAAAAGTATCTTATTTATTGAAATAATATAAAATAATAATAAATATAGTATTTGCGTTGATAGATTTAATAATATAATCTTATTTTTAATATGATATAGTTTTTTATATTGCAAATGCATTTAAATTATATTATAGTTAAACATTTTTGTACTTGATATTGTAGGATCCAAAAGCAAAAGACGAGATATTGGAATACTTGGACAAAGGCCAAATTAAAATATTATCGAAGTTGTTTCTTAAGAGGCTCGAATTTGGAACTGCAGGTCTTAGAGGTCGTATGGGACCAGGTTATAACCAAATGAATGATTTAGTCATTGTGCAAACTGGTCAAGGATTATCAAAATATTTGATGGATACAATATTCGATGTTATACAGAAAGGTGTTGTAATTGGCTATGATGGTCGTTATAACAGTAAAAAGTGAGTCATGATGTACTGTTATCATACCGAAGAATAGTTAAGACTCATAAAAAAATTTAAACATTAGACTCTAATCCTTTTATTAACACTCTCATTGATAATTTATTAATTTTTCAGGTTTGCAGAATTAACTGCTGCAATTTTCATAGCCAATGGTATTAAAGTTTATTTATTTTCCCAAGTCTGTCCTACACCATTTATACCTTACACTATCTTGAAATATAAGTGTGCAGCCGGGATCATGGTGACTGCCTCTCATAATCCTAAGGATGACAATGGGTACAAAGTTTACTGGGAGAATGGGGCACAAATCATTTCACCGCATGACAAAAAGATCCAAAGCTATATTCTTAATAATCTTAAACCACTTGAATCCTCATGGGATGTAAACCAAATCTATGAAAGTTCCTATTACAAAGATCCCAGAGACGATATTATGCGGCATTATTATCAAGATTTGAAGGATAATGTTTTGTATCCTGAAGTTAATAGAAATACTACATTAAAATTCACGTACACAGCTATGCACGGTGTTGGGCAAGAATATATGACTGCTGCGTTTGAGGCAGCAAACTTTAAGGTATGAATATACATATAAGTATACTGAGACTGTTAGAAATGCAATTTTGGAAAAAATTGAAAAAACGAATACTATTGTCTTTTTTTTCAGCCATTTATAACAGTGGAGGAACAAAAGTTACCAGATCCAGAATTTTCCACGGTGAAATTTCCAAATCCAGAGGAAGGAAAAAGCGCTTTGGATCTCAGCATAAAAACAGCAAATAAAAACGATTCGTCTATAATAATCGCTAATGATCCTGATGCTGATAGACTTGCATGTGCAATGAAGACGGAGAAGTATGCGAACTCTTAATAAATTTAGATTGAGCTACAATAAACGAACAATGTGAATACATTAGATGATCTTTATAGCGGGGAATGGCATGTCTTCTCTGGAAATGAACTTGGCGCCTTATTGGGTTGGTGGATGATTCACACTTATCAAGTGATACATCCTGATGTTGATTTGAGTAAAACATATATGTTAGCATCTACTGTTTCCAGCAAAATTTTAGCTTCAATGGCTAAAAAGGAAGGTTTTAATTTCGAGGTTTGTAATTTTAATACATGTGCACAGCAAAAAATTATATGAAATATTTTAAATAAGACTATTTTTTTATAGGAAACTTTAACAGGTTTTAAATGGATGGGTAACAAAGCTATAGAATTAATGAAGAATAATAAGGAAGTCTTATTTGCATATGAAGAAGCTATAGGTTTTATGTGCGGCTCTAAAGTCCTGGATAAGGATGGTATCAGCGCTGGTGTACGTATAGCTGAATTAGCAGCTTATCTTGAAACGATAGGATTGACTTTATCTGATAAGTTGGAGGAGATATATGAAGAGTACGTTACATTACGTTTATGTGAAGTCTGAAATAAATTTTATGCAACACTTGACAATTTCCATTTATTCCATGATATATAGATATGGTCATCACATCAATGATAATTCCTATTGGATATGTCATGATCCAGATACCATCAAGACGATATTTGAACGATTAAGGAATTATTCAGGCAAATCAGATACAGTAAGTTCTATTTTAATTATTTCTAAGAAGATATTATTTTCTTTCATCAAGTCTTCAAGTAAAGTTTAAAAAGACAGCTTGCATGCTAATTTATGTTAAATTGCCATCTGTAATTTGCACTTTGATTTATATCTATATAACAAAAAATATATTTAAAGAAATAATTATACAAAATTTGATAAATATTCAAAAATTTAATATTGTATAGTATGTAATAATAATTACGTCATTTAAGACATGTGTAAAAAAATATGTCTCATAAATACGTTTAATCATAGTTTTGATTAGCAAGAAAAGATATCTTTCTTAGTAATATAAAAATATATTTGATGTAGAGATACGGCAGATTATATAAAGTTAGTTTTCTGTTGCAAGTGTAATAACGAACATCGCTTCGTTCGCTACTAATATATTCTAATTTGCGTCTAATAGTATGTGCTCGCAAGGTCAATAAATATATGATGCATGAGGTAGCATAAATTGACTAACCACTTTGGAAGTGTAATAAAACCGATGCGCCGTTGTATTTCTGCATGTGTCATCCTAGGTGACAGTTGTGTCGGCAGTGGCGCTTTATCGTTGTCTCATGATAAAATAATAATAAATACAATATAAACTTATAGTGAAAGTTATCTAAGAAAACGTCTTTATTTGGATTTATACTTTGATGTGCAATTATATTTATACTTAATGAATTGATTGTGTTGTAATGCATTAATATGTTTGAGATATATAATCAAGCAAAATTATTTCCAAAAAAAATTGCTTAAAATATTGTCTTTTTTTTTCTCTTATATACCGCCAATGCTTATTAAGATGACAAAAAAAATTATTTACAACAAATACGTAAATGTGATTGTTATATCATTGACATTACTGCCTTCCGTGCTTCTTGCCGTTTTGTTTATTCCAATAGTATTGTCATTATATCCTCTCACACCGTTTCTTGAGGAAGAAACAGATGAAAGTATGGTGTAAGTATATTTAAGAGATAAGTTTTTTTAATTATACTGGATTAATCAGGATGCTAATATGATAGCTGTAAACAGATTTATTTATATTTTCTTTATCATTTCTGTAATAATAAATAAAACAATATTAATGCATAATATAAAATAGGAAAATACTCTTTTTTTTTATGTTTTTTCTTTTTTCTTTTATAAAGATTCTAATGTAATTTGTTTTTAATGCAGTATCCAACCGGAATTCTTAAAGGAAAATATATAATAACTGGCATTCGAGACTTAACAACTGGATATGACAATACAAAACCTGATAATAAAGCAATTCTTCCTATATCAAAATCTAGCCAAATGATTACATTCACATTCAAAAATGGTTTAGTTACTACTTTAAGAACCAGTGGCACGGAACCCAAAATAAAATACTACAATGAATTATGTGGATCGCCTGGAGAGTAAGTTTTTCCGCAAATATTATTTGTAAGAATATAATTCATTGTCACACTTTACTTCATTTAATTCTAATTTTATTGTAATTTAATGACATATTTTAGAGTCTGTTTTTAAAGTTGCTTGTAAAAATTTGATATTTTTATGTTATATAATATATCATTTTAATATTTTAGGGATTTAAACAAATTAAAATGCATTCTCAGCGAAATGGTATCGGCTATCATAGCAGAATTTCTTCAACCAGAAATTAATGGACTTATCGCTCGTGAGGAATAAATTACGATAATTGAATCTCTATTGTGCCTGGTGATGTTATGCATTTTACGTAGTTAACGCATTTAAATTTAAAATTATCAGTACATTATACAATCTATTTTACAATTACTTTGCAATAATATAGCACCAAGTGTCCAATTTCTAAATTGATTCGATCGTTTGTGCATATTTATGTTACATTACTAAATTTATGATGCGTTTATGATATATTAATTTAATTATATTATAAAATGAAAACGATGTTTCTATTGTAAGCTTACAATATAATAGAAAATGGCTGTGTACTTGTATATGTATATTACATACTATTTTGTTTTCTGTTAAAATTGTTGAGGGAAAGTTGGTTACATGTTATCTTTCCTGTTTCTTTAATTAATACATTGGGAAATACAATGTAAAAAACGCACATGGTATTCTCTAGTTCTACAATTTAAGAATTAAGTAAATATTTATTGTTCATAGACATTAATTGAAACTGTTTAACGATTATGTGAAAGGATTCATTTATTTATTTTTTTTTGGAAATGGCTGACATTAACAATTTAAAATTAAAATACCAGAAAATATATTTATCAGTATATAATGTAAAATATTATAAAAGAATGAACGTGAAATTAATAAATAATTTGTGTTTTATTATAAATTCTGTTTCATCAGCGCAATATACGATTTCAAATATTTTTCTAAATTACATTTTTACATTATTTAATTTTTTTTAACATGAAACAATTTGTAAGATATATTTTTAGTATTTTATTATATTATTTATTTAAAATTAAAATGATATTGGGTTGTTCGGAAAGTTCGTGCCGATTTTGAAGGAAAATTGAAACGCAGAAGATTTAAATTTTATACATTTATTAAATTATATAGGTGCCATTCTGTTCTACAACCTTTCTCCATCTTTCAGGCAACTTAAAAATTCCGTCCTTCCAGAATCTCTCAGGTTTTTCAGCGAAAAATTTTTCTAAGTGATTTTTTACCTCGACCAAAGAATTGAAGCTTTTTCCATTAAGGGAATTTTGTAATGGTCGAAATAAGTGGAAATCAGAGGGCGCGAGGTCTGGTGAATATGGTGGATGGGGTAGAACATCCCAACCGAGCTCCAACAACTTTTGTCGAGTTATCAAAGACACAGGCCGCGCATTGTCCTGATGAAACACGACGTCCTTCTGATTCGCTATTTCTGGACGTTTTTGTTCAATTGCTGTCTTCAATTCGTCTAATTGGGAACAATACTTCTCTGAATTTATCGTCTTGTTGTTTGGTAAAAGCTCATAATACAAGATCCCTTTCCAATCCCACCAGACACAGAGCATGACCTTCTTTGGATGAAGACCGGCTTTTGGGATGGCTAAAGGTGATTCATTCCGCTTTCCCCGAGATCTTTTTCGTTCAACATTATTGTAAATGATCCATTTTTCATCCCCCGTCACTACTTGCTTTAAAAATGGTGTCTCCTCGTTGCGTTTATAGAGCGAGTCGCAAATGGAAATGCGATCCATCAGATTTTTCTCCGTTAAATCGTGGGGAACCCATACATCAAAACGATTTATGTAGCCAAGTTTCACAAAATGCTTGTGGATGGTGGATTTTGACATATTCAACATTTCTGCTAATTTACGTGTCGTATAATGTGGATTATTTTCCATCAGTGTTTTAATCTGATCTTCATCTGTAGTGGAGGGCCTACCCGGGCGTTCTTGATCTTCAAGATTGAAATCACCAGCTTTAAACCTAGCAAACCACTTCCGCACAGTTCTTTCAGATACAGCACCTTCGCCATAAACAGCGCATATCTTGTTTGCCGCTTGTGTGGCATTTTTGCCTTTGCGGTAAAAGAAAAGCATTAAATGCCTAAAATGCACTTTGTTTTCTTCCATATTCAAAGGCGTATAAAACTGATAAAAATTAATGTAAACCAAATTTTTTTCCAAGTATGCTTGAAGTACCGTCTTTTATGATATGTACGCATGTCATTTGTTTTCAATCATTCTGATATATTCAGACTTGTCCTTACGCCATCTACCAAAAATTGGCACGAACTTTCCGGACAACCCAATATAAAACGTGTCGGTAAAAGAAACTCCTCGAAGAAATATTTGATCTTTTCCACCGTTCGATGGCACCATCGTGATATCCGTCGTTCATACAGCGTTGAACGTTCTATATACTCCCTAAACGGTTTTCTGGTGTGGCGTGTCGTGTGGTTATTTGTTATCACAATTCTCTCTCTCTGTATACAGTGTATACAAAAATCGATTAACTGTTGTCATTCCTCCAACATTTGACTATCGTAGGCGCGTACGAAAGATACGGGAAGAGAAAAAAATTCAGAGAGAGAAGGATCGGTTGCGGTATCGTCACATTTCCGCAGATCCGCTCATATGACGGTGGCATCGACACCCACGGGTGGAGCAGAGTCGCACGCGGAATGACGCGCTCGCGGCTGTCACGCTCGTGAGAAGACATAGGCCCGTTGTGTGTCATCACGCGAACATGTCACCGCTGTCTCGGCGAAGGGATCGCGAGCAAAGAGCGACCAACTTGAGCGCGGAGTCCGCGCCCATATTCCGGGGACTTCAGGTACACCGCACCCCGCACTCGTTGAGGTCAAGTAACTCGGGAAGAGGGCTCCCTCGTTTCCGAGCAGCTATCCCTTGCGAAACTCCATCCTTCGCGGATAACGCGAGAATGATGTACCATTCTCTTCTCCTACATATGATAATTAATAAGGGTAACTTTCAACTTGCAGCTTCGTAGATAATACACACAGCTGCAAAAGTCGCGGTCTATAATCCGTCGGAAATGACACTAGCCGATCTGTGAATTGACGAACGATATCCGCGATTTGCATACGCTGATAATTAGCGTATCGTTTCGCACGCCTTCATATTCTTTTCTTCCTCATCTTGGTAAATTTATTATGCTATCATCATGACTACAATACCGCTGACTGATAAACAGCTTCATCAACTGGTGAGTCAAGAGATCGCACTATATATGTCGGATTATCACAATTATCTCATATCCTGAATGAATTGGGAATTATGTAGATGACACTGAGCGTCCCTTTTAAAAAAGTTAACAAGAAAATGTTGTTTAGATATCCGACGATGAAATTGAAATTATTTATCTTTGATTTTTATAACATAAACATATGATTGTTTGTTGTTTATAGAGTATTAGCATTGGGAAGGCTGTAAATTCCACAGAAACACCGGTGAAGGAAAAACATGTTCGAAGTATCCTTTTCTAATCCAGAATATAATTACATATTTGTAGTATTTATTATTAATATATACATCCAAGAGATACATAATCAAGAGAGAAAGTTAAAAAATTCCTTATGAACGAATAGGTGCCATTATTGGTACATATCGAGAGAAGAGTGGCTGCATCTTCTGGACGTATATGCTGAGACAACCGTTGCAGGAGAATCAGATCGTCGCGTGGAAATTTTGTCATGTTCTGCACAAAGTACTGCGCGAGGGACATCCTCGGGTTATCGTCGATTCCCAACGGTATCGCGGCAAGTTGGAAGATATTGGAAAACTCTGGCAACATCTTAGAGAAGGTTACGGTCGCCTCATACAATTGTACGCAAGACTGCTAATAACTAAATTAGATTATCATAAACGGAATCCGCGCTTACCTGGGAATTTGCAAGTAACACCGGAAGAGCTCGAAGCAATTGGAGAAAATGATATTAATATATAGTGAGTGTTGTTTTTTTCATAATTTTATTAAATGTGATGGCATATATATGTATAATTTGTTATTTTTCTAGCTTTCAGATGTCAGTTGAAATGTTTGATTATATGGACGACATCTTGAATTTACAGCATGCAGGTATTTCAAAATAAACTTTAAGTTGCATTCCGAGAGCGCACTTTCAACGTTAATACATTTTATTCTTATTTTTTGTCTAATAAATAATAAAGATAAATGGCGCATTAATGTTGAAAGCGCATTCTTGAAACTAATATTCTAATTTGTTTAAAAGATAGAATAGATTGCACATTTTTTTTTGAGATATAAATTTTTGATATAGAACAGCACGTTCCTTGAGATCTGTATTTGTAGTTTTTGGTTCTCTGGACTTATCACGATCTAATTCAATGACACCATGCGGCCAGTGTCGACTCGCGCCTTTAATTCCGTGTATTCAGGATGCTTCGCAATTGTACGATTGCTGTGTGAAAATCCTGTTTAAACTCCACGGCGCACTTCCGGCGGACACGTTAACAGGACATCGCGATAGATTCTCAAAGCAATTTCATGAGTTGAAGAGTTTTTACAATACTATCAAACATATGCAGTATTTTAAATATTTGATAGCAATTCCGTCGTTACCTGAGGTAAAGTTTTTAATTAACTAATTAATACAATAATATTCATATCAGACTAGAGATTGGAATTGAGATTAAATTCAATCAAAAGAAAGAAAACTGATATATTCAAATTTAGTGAATTATTTTGATCAAATTCCATCTCAATCTCAATCTCTAGCTTGATATGGGCATAAAAGAATTTGTGCATTATATCACATTTATCGTATTTTAGAAGCCACCTAACTTTTTAATACAAGCCGAGTTAAGAACGTATGTCACACCGATAGTGGTACTTCCGCCCGAAGAATCTATAGATTCTGAGACTGCCATAGAAAACCTTATTGATACATCCGATACGGGATCATTAACGGGCGATCAATTGGATTCTGTGAATACACGAAACGGCTCGATATCACCTGATGCTCTTGTGGAAAGGTATGGCATTTTTTCTTTTTCTATATTATCTTTCTGTTTTGTTTAACACAAATTGAAAAATAAGAAACGGAATGCATTCCATTTGATGATAAATCGACACAAGTAAGATCTGTTACTCATAAAATATCAAGAAAAATAGAATAATTGTATCAACTTGTGTCATTAAATAAAAAGCACTCACGATAACTATTTTTGTATCTATTCTTTTATATGTGTTCTTTCAGAGACAGCCTTATCGATCACTTATATCAAGAAAATGTTCGTCAAAGGCAAGAAGTAAATCATTTGTTAATGGACCATCAACAAATAGTTGCAGATTTTAGAAATCGCGTTTTAGAATTGGAATCGACTCTTTCTACTAAAGTAAGTAAATTGTTTGTCACGCACTTTAATAATTTTATTTTGTTTCGTGAACTAATATTGCAAATATTCTAGAGTAATGAAATTGTAACGGAGAAACAAACTTGTCAGAAATTAATGAAGGAAAACGCAATTACATTAGCAAAAGTTCAAGAAATTGAAGGTATAATTTTTAATTTCAATGTATAATTTCAATTACAATGTATAATTTCTGTATGATTTTATATGATTGCATTATTTATTAAAAATTGTGCATACTCTTTTAAATGACTGACAATGATTTTGTTCTTGTTAAATCTTTCAAGGAAAAAATGAAGTATTAGAGGAAAAATTTAAAAAACTCAAGGATGTTTACTCGAAGCTGAGAGAAGAACATATCAGTTTAATCAGAAAGGTATGTATTTGAGATATCAGCGATAAAAAAGTTATTATGTCCATTATTTTATTCACAACAATCTTATACATGAAAGAAAGCTGAACTCGATAAAGAATTGGGAGGAATAAAGATATCACGAGAGCAATCTGAACGTCGAACATTGAAAGCGGAAGAGCGATTGCAAGAGTTGCTTCAAGGACAAGCGTCGACAGAACAAGAAACGCAGAGAGTAGCGCAAGCACGCGAAGATTTAGAGGATGTAAGAAAGAAACTTGACGCTGTCCAAACCGAAAATTTGGTAAATTAAAATTTTAATGAATGCTTTAATTACTAATTATTCTATCACGTTGATAAAAAAATTGTTACTATTTGTCATTGTAGGCATTAATAGCAAAAATAGATTTTATTACGTCTGAGAAAACAGCTTTAGAAGAAGATCTCCATGATTTACTGATACAAAAAGAAGAACTAGATTTACGAATAGTAAATTTGGAAACCGATGCCGAACGATCCTATAATCAAGTAAAAATAGACGCTAACACGGCTCTTTTTGATTTACTATGTGAGTAATGAATATGTATATTGAATAAAAATTTATACTAAAATTAATTCATACAGAAATGGAAAAGATTATTTATTTCAGTGAATGCTATATCAGAAGCGGAATCTATCTTACATTACGCAATGCATGCGATCGATAATCCGGCCATATCGGCGTTAACATGCACGCCCGATTATCTCGAAAGTTTATTAGAGCCGACAGAAAAATCATTTAATGATTTGGAGGAGGCATATAATAATTATATGCTTGATACAACGAAGGGAAAAGTGCTAATTCGTACTGCTGTACATAGTGCATACTTTTTGGCTCTCTATCTAATATATGCAAAATCCACTTCAAACACATCGACAGATATTGGTATAGCTGATAGTAAGTTTTTTTATAATTGCATGATAATGCTTTAAATATTTGAGGGCAAGATATTACTTTGAGAACGTGGAAATTATTGATAAAAGAATAATAATGCTGTATCGGACAGTCTAAAATAAATTACAAAATATTGTG
This sequence comes from Atta colombica, assembly GCF_001594045.1. NCBI lineage: Eukaryota > Metazoa > Arthropoda > Insecta > Hymenoptera > Formicidae > Atta > Atta colombica. The sequence continues at coordinate 418,693 of NW_017259251.1, forward strand.
GAATATAATAATTTTTAACGCTTTCTATAAGACCCGTCGTACACTTGTAGGATTTGCCGATGAATGTAAACAGTTAGGTTCGCAAGGTTTAATTATGTTGAGTTATATCAAAGAGAAGTCGTCAATGACCGGTGCGCAAATTACAAATGTCAAAAGTCAATTACAAAAGATTTCGTCTCTCATAAATACATTATCAAGTACTCAGAACAACGTGGAAATTGTCGGAACTTTAGTAGAAAGTGAGTTGCAGAGTATGGATAAAGCTATTGAAGAAACGGTTGCAAAAATACAGGTGCTTAATGATAAGAATACTTATGCAATAAAAAAATAAGAAAATAAGCTTTAACTTTTTCGATTTATTTTTAATAGGATATGTTGGATAAATCTCGTGCGGCGGATTCAGGTTTGAAATTAAAAGTAAACGAACAGATCTTGGATTCTTGCACGGATCTAATGAAATGCATAAGAAAATTAGTGCAGAAGTCTCGCTTGCTGCAGAAGGAAATTGTAGAACAGGGAAGGGTATGATAAACTTATTTTAACAATTATTTGAAAATATTAGCTATCTCTGATATATTAAATAATAGGTAAATAATTGACATAAAAAGTTATATTATAATTGGAAATCTTAACAATATTTTGTTTAGGGAACTGTTTCTGCTACTGAATTTTACAAACGTAATCATCAATGGTCCGAGGGTCTTATCTCAGCAGCAAAAGCGATTGCTATGGGCGCAAATTTTTTATTGTAAGTGTCAAGTATTAAACTGTAATTGTCTTGTAGTCTTTCTAATAATCTTTCGAAACATAGTTATGTGTATATATGTATTATTACAGAGAAGCAGCAGATAAAGTTGTGTTAGGAAATGGCAAATTTGAGCAATTGGTTGTTGCCTCACAAGGCATTGCGGCATCTACCGCGCAATTGGTAGTTGCTAGTAGAGTTAAGGCTGACAGAAATAGTACTAATTTGACTGAACTTTCTAAAGCTTCGAGAGAAGTGACTCAAGCTACAGCGAACGTTGTGGCGACTGCTAAAAGCTGCAATCATCTTGTTGAGGAAAATGGTATTTGATTTTAAAAGACATTAAATTATTATGCCACGTCATATACTGTTTTTTAATATTCTTAATTTTCTTAATACTCTTATATCTTAATTTTACAGAAGATTTAGATATGTCTAATCTAAGTTTACATCAAGCTAAAAGGCTCGAAATGGAGGCACAAGTGCGAATTCTAGAATTGGAGCAAGCCTTAGAAACTGAGAGATTACGTTTAGCCGCACTTCGACGTTATCATTATCAACTTGATGGTGAGAATGAAGCATGAGCTGGATTTGAGCATCGATTGAATTTAGATTAAGGATATTCAACAAATACAAAAATCGTATGTAGATAAAGAATCATAGCAATCGTGTAAATTAGTCTCGACTCAACTAACCATAGAGATCGGTTTTACGTTAGAAGCGAAACTTCTATTATTCATACATAAGCATTTACATATTATGCATGTCTCGAAAATCAACGATCTAATTTTCCGTCATTATATAGATCTATTAAATGTACTTTATTGGATAATGCTCGAATATATATATATATATATATAT
>NW_017259251.1:420398-448896 GCF_001594045.1 Atta colombica
TTTTTTTACGTTATTTTTTTTATTCAATAACGAGCATTTATAAGATAAAGTACATTTTACGAATAAATTTAATGAGCAATGAAATTCAAAATATCTAATGCAAGTTTCTATTACATTTGGAATAATTTTATAAGAGAATCGTGTTTTTTCCTAAACAAATATATATATATATAAGGAGGATTGTATGTTAAGTGACCAATGACCTGAAACTTTTAGAGATCTACAAAGTTTACTAACTTGTTAGGTATACATACATGTGAGTTATTTTCGTTTTAAAGTAAAAATGATGTGTGTGTGTGTGTTTTACATAATTTAAGCTAAATAAGCGCATTTCTATTATGTTTTCCCAGCGATCAATTTCATTTATCATGAAAGATTTAACGTGTGAGAAAGAGAAAAACTTAACATATGAAATTCTTCTAATGGTCTTACCAAAGTTATTATTTTATAAACACAATTTTCTCAATAAATCATCGAGAGAGAATAATCTGTGTGTTGATTGATTTTCGTATAAGTTAGTATCCTGATATATGCTACTGCATTACCATAGTTTTTTCATTTGTAATAATAATTAATCGTTAGATAACATATTGTGCATATTAAATATGCACTCCCCGTACTTGAGATCCCTGGAACACCAGCGCAATACTCCAAATTGAAATTTTTTCGTATTTCTAAATTTGGATAGTCCTATTTTTATGTCGAATTCAGCGATTAATGAAATCTTTTGATATTTTATTAATTACTAAAAGTTGCCAAATATTGATCTTGAATAATTTTTTTACTCAAATACCATCAATTTTCCAGAAAAATTGCTAGAAACGAAAATCATTTATTTTCTTCTCTAGAACTCTAAGAATTTTTTCAGAATTTTTTATCAACTTTTTAATACTGCATTTTCTTATTTTTAATATGAAAAAATATGGTATTAAAAAATTCTGAAAAAATTCTCAGAACTTTATTATAGAAGAAAATAAATAATTTTTGTCTCTTGCAGCATTTTTATAAAGTTGATAGTATTTGAGTAAAAAATTATTCAAGACCAATATTTGGCAATTTTTAGTAATTAATAGCTTATGAAGATTATGCATTTCGCAAGTTTCCTCCATGTCCAGATTCATTCTTGAAATGCCAACATTTCGTGAACATGTTGTAGTCTATTTCATTAGGGCGAGGAGCAGTCTGATACCCAGTATCAGGAAATGTGAAACGCATAATCTTTATAGAAAACACCCATGGAAGCTTCAAGAATACAATTAATAGCTTGTTAACTATTGCGAAAATTACAAAATAATAAAGAACTTTTCGAATCAATTTAGTCCGCTCTATCTACACAAAAACAATTTGTAAAAACTTTCAGGACACCCTGTATATATATTATAAATGAATATGTTTGATTAGTAAGTAATTCGATCTTGTTCTATTTTGCCGTTTGGTTAGTTTCGGTATCATAAAAACTAATATTGACGTTCATTCAGCTTGTATTCGCTAACCTTATCTTAGCTTCGCAAATCAAGATTCACAGCGAGCTCCTCGAACGCACACTGAGACGGTACATGTGTTCACGCTGTTGGGATTCGACGCTGAGAGGGGGGAAGAGGAGGTGGGGGGAGATAATGGTGGAGGCATAATCGCGGAGAGGTGACAAGAAGAGTGGTGGAAGATGTATATAAGTAGTCCTCAACTGCCGAGAGAGTCATTCGACATTTTGCAGTCGAACAAGGCAGGCATGGAAGCTTTCAGAAGAATCTTTTCGTTCCTCAATTTCTTTATCGTACCAAAATTAGATGTAATAAAGAAGTTACCTACTGAAATTTCCAGCATGATATTTAGCATGTTAGACGACCGGTCTCTCCGATTCTCTGCGAAGGTCTCTTTGACGTGGAGAGGAATTTCTGCTTACGAACAGAGACGCAGGAAAACACGCGACGCAATAAAACATAAACTAGCACGGTATTTACCTGTTCGGTGTTACAATGAGGCGGCTATGACGTTTAATGTGAACGAACGAGTTGGTAGTGCTGTGCAGCAGAATCGCGGTCGTTCCCGAAGATACTTATGTGTATCGGAGAACTTTAAAGTTAAGAAGAAAATCAAGACGTATAGAGGAAACATGCGCTTTTAAATATTACTATGAAAAATGTATATGTATATAAAAAAAAATATAAATATATACTCAGCAAATGAGAATGGATTAAAATGGATTAAAATTTTTTTCTATCCGAATGCGTATTTTAAATAGCGAATACTTTTTTGGGATTTAATTGGATTCAATTGGATGCAATTGGATTGAAAAATTGCATTTTCTATTCAAAATTTTGAATTGATAGTATTCACAATGTGTGTGTTGTACACAGAAAAAGCTAATATTATTTTTAGATTGAAAGACATAGAGATATGCTCCATGCAATTTCTATAAATGAATAAAAATGCATTAAGGATTGAAAAGCATTCACTTTAACATTTGTGAATCAATATTTCTGAAAATCTGAATCCATTTCAATTTATTTCAATCCATTCTCGTTTGCTGGATATTTATTTATTTTAATGATTTAGTAATTCATAATAAAATAAAGATAAATTCCACCGGACTCCCATCAGAATAAAGACAATATTCACGTAGGTAACCAATATCCTTTTCTCCATCAAACATCATTAGACAAAAGCGATTGGTCCTCCAAGACCTGATCAGGGACACAGATATTGTACTTCCAGCCAACAAAGGCAACACAACAGTAGTCATGAACACATTAGACTATAAGAAAAAGGTGAAGAACCTTTTCCCGGACAAAGCATACAAAAAGCTTGACAAAGATTCTACTTATATAATACAATCGTACTGAACATCAAGATCTTAGTAGAAAAAGCAACATTCCCAAAATCAAATCAACATTAAAACCTACAAATTCTCTTCCACTAAGACTGTGGATTACCAAAAGTACACAAACCAAACATTTCAAATCGATGATCAACGCCATACGTTCCCCGACATACAATTTATATTCCGCTTCCTAGCACAAACACTACAATCCTTCACTGGAAAATCTGAATCACACACATAACCAACTCAATGAACTTCATATAAAAGATTCAAAAAATCCGACTACGTCCCATAGATCTACTTACATTTCGATAGAATCCCTTTTCACATAAATCCCAATAAAAGACACATTAAACATAATAAATGCTTCACATGAAATCCCCTCCAATCTCATCTCGCTAATAGAGCATTGCTTAACAACCACTTACTATAACAATCAATTTTATAAATAAACTTTAAGAACGGCAATGGCTCTCCTATTTCTCCTGTATTTCGTTACATCTTCACATAGAACATTTTAAGAAAGAGATTCTCAGAAAAACATCCAAAAAACCAGAAGTTTGATTTCGTTATATAGATGACACATTCGTGATATGAAAAAACGAAACAGAACCGAACTTCGTAATTTCCTTATTTTCCTCAACAATCAACATCCAAATATCCATTTCTCTATACATCAAGTGTACAGAAAACAACACACACAGATAGATACCTACATGCCGAGTCGCACAAAAACAGTCTGCAATCAACTCACTTGTACATAGAGTTTTCATCATCTATAACAGAGAACATCTACAGACAGAACTGAACCACTTAAAACTAACCTTACAGAAAATGTACACGACAAAAAAGACATAATCAAAATAATCAATAAAAAATCAATAAATATGCAAATAAAATAACGATCTCTGACACACAACTAGACAAAAGGATCTTATCCGTTCTCCCATATGTCAAAAGATATATCAGATTGAATTGGCAGAATATTAAACAAATTATCCAAACTATCTTTAACTCACCCAAAAAGACAAGACAAATTTTAAGAAATCCTAAAGATCAAAGACCTCAACTCAGCTCCGCAGGAGTGTATAAAATATCTTGTTCTTACGGGCAAGTCTATATTGGAGAACGTGGTCAACCTATAGATAAAAGAATATGTGATGTTAAACGAAAATACGTCATGCAGTCAGCATTATCAGAACACAAAAAATCGAAACAGGGCATCAAATACTGTTTGACAAAACGACAATAGCTAACTACATCATATATTATCATAATTTCATCATCAATTACATCATAATTTCCAAGAAAGTATAGAGAAGTCACAAAGATACATCCTAAAAATCTAAAAACATCCTAATAATCTAAATAGAGATATGGGTACAACATAAATAAAATATAAAATCATTTATTGAAGAATGACCAATTTCCCCCACCTCTTCCTCCCCCCACTCACAATTCTCTTCTTTCCTCCCACCATACCAACAAGTAGCGTAATATAAAAAGAACGGCCCAGAGAGACAGCTCAGTATCAGGCTGCTCCTCGCTGATGAGGTACATTATAAGATTCACGAAACGTTGACATTCCAATGGATCTGGACATGGAGGAAACTTGCGAAACGCATGATCTTTATATAGAAAGCAGCAGCCTCAAGAATATTATAAAATAAAGATAAATTTTTGCCAGTAATAGCAATTAGATTGTAAGTTATAAATAAATATGTAATATTTGATTAATAAGTAATTTGAACTTGTTCCATTTTGCCGTTTGGTTAGTTGAAAACTAACACCTAGTTTCCACCGAGGATTTAATTCGGATCAGAGTGTAAGAACCAACTAACTGCAACATTCCCTGTCACACGGGAATACTCGACTGTAGTTGGTTGATTCCTACATTCTGATCTGAATTAAACCCTCGATGAAATCTAGATCATTGATACCGTTCGTTCAGCTTGTATCCGCTAACGCTATCTTAGATCCCGAGATTAGTAACGAGATGGGCGAGCTCCTCGAACGCATCGAACGAGAAAATACATGCGTTCACGCGAGATTTGACGCTGAGAGGGAGAAACAATGGTGGGGACATAATCGCGGAGAGATGACAAGGGTAGTGGAAGATTTATATAAGTATTCCTCATAACCGTCAAGAGAGTCAGTCTACATTGTGCAATCGCATAGGGAAGACATGGAAACTTTTAGGAGAATCATTGCGATCCTCAATTTCTTTACCGTACCAAAATTAGATGTAATAAAGAAGTTATTTACTGAAATTTTCGACATGATATTTAACATGCGGTCTTTCTGATACGCTGCGAGGGTCTCTTTGACGTAAAGAGAAATTTCTGCCTACGAACGGAGATGCAGGAAAACATGCGCTTTCAAATATTACTGTGTATGAGAAATAGTATAAATTAATAATTTAGTAATACATAATGAAGGTTAGACTATAAGTTATAAATGAATTTATTTGATTATGAAGTTATATGATCTTGTTCCATTTTGTCGTTTAGTTGTGAACAAGTCATGCGTGCAATGGACACGTTTATGATGTATTGATTCTCTTACTATGTATCGATCGCTATTATGTTTATGTCTCTCCAACAGAAAAGGAAAGCTTCGTAGTAATTATATCTTTTGGAGAAAGTAATTATATGAAGTCTTATGACCTCAACAAAGTCTAGACATCCTCCTCTCGAACATCTTCTCAGTTCTTGAATATTTAGCGCTCCGTGCAGATTGAATTCAATCTTGCTAGGTTGTTTCCCGCGTTATACAGGATTTAATGGGCGAGTTCAAGATGACAAGTGTGCCTTCCAACACAAATTACACAGTGTGCCACAATGGATCGTTACATCCTTTGTTTGCCAATGTTAAACAAAGATGATCACTATGTCGCACGTGTCATTTGTTGGAAGGCACACAAAGCGGCTAAGCATGCTTGAGCAAATGAGCATAGTTGGTTCTTACTTGTGGATCCAATCAATCATGTTTAATTGGCGAGCAGACCTAGCCGTTTTGTCGACTTGAACGCACTCATTATTTCTTGCACGCAGTAGAAAGATCAAATCATTAGACTCTTCACTTTTCAGTAACAATATATAAATGTCTTAATTAACAAAAATATAATTATTATTATATAATTAACAAAATATAATTATAAAACAAAAATTTTTTATATTTACGTTCTTATTCACACTTCCACACTCACTCGCAGTATGTTTAATATTAGGTTATCGCCTGGAAGGATTACGTGTTGGCTGCGTTTCACTTAACGCTCGCAACGCTCGTGAGCATTGTTTGTTCTTGTTTAACATTTGATAAACAACAAGAATAAAATGATCCACGAGTATTGTGAGCGTTAAGTGGAACACAGCCATTGCGTGTAGTTCGATCTAACCACGTCTACTTTTGCTCCGCGTCGTCAATAAGGTTCAAGGACTATAACTGCGAACCGCAAAACATGGGGCGATATTCATAGTCCGTTTTTATTTAAAACTGATTTAAATATAGTATCTTAAGATGTTAATACGAATTGATTTATGATCTTAAGATTGTACTTGAAAGTCTTAAATGTAAGAATCGACTATGAATACCGATCTATTTCGCGTCATGAAGTTGGTACTGAATCTTTACTTGTGTAAGAAAAGATTTATGGCAGAATTTTCCAAATAGGGCACCGCAGGTCCTTAATCTCCTTGCCTCTCTCCTGCTCATGCTTGGGTTCAATGTTTTTTCTCTATTCATGGCTGTGTACCATAGACTTATAAGATAGACAGAGCATTTATACGAGAGAAGCTGAAGATTTGATAGAAAGAGAAGAAATAATAGTAGCGGAATAGTTCTCTTCTGTTTTAGTAGTGAATTAATTGATCGCCGCTGCAAGTGGCCGAGAGCAACGAAAATAGACGTTCGAGAGTTGTAGCCTTACGATCAAGTTAATTGGCCCCCTCACCGCTCACTATAAAAGAGAGAAACAACTATGTCTGGAATAGAGCTGTCCTTCAATATTATCTTCAGCTTCTCTCGTATAAACGCTCCGTCTATTTTATAAATCTATGCTGTGACGCGATGTATCATTTCATAATAGTCAGGCGCGGTTTCATTGAAAAATAGATACATATACCGAGAAAGAGAGAAAAGCAAAAGAAGCCATATGATTTATTTTATTTTCGTTTGGGATTTCCATTAATCCTAAGAGTTATATTTGTATATTTGTATATTTGTTTGTGACGCGTGTGGCAGGAAGACTGGAAGCGTTGGAGGGGGTAAAATTGAGAGGAGTCTGCTTACCGTTGAAATCTTGATGGGGACACGATCACGTGACCATTTGGAAGGTTCTGATTTACGATATATGGCATACGGTTGATATAAACACAACAAATATAACATTCTCTTAAGCAGTAAAAGCTACTAAGGAATCGGTCAATTGTAAATGTATGTTATCGTCTTAGAGCATATATACTCGTATTCATAGTCAGGCCTTATATTTAAAGTTTCCTTAAATTTATCTTTAGATACTTTATAAATTATTTCATTGGCTGCTGAGCATCTAAAGATAAATTTAAGAAGTACAAGGTCTGACTATAAATACAGGCAATAGACATTGAGGAAGCATTGCCTATATCTCCTGTAGCCCAAATCATAGTATAAGTACATACAGTATGGACACTGAGCATCGGCACCTTTGATGTATAGTAAGTCCCAGGTCACGTGACTCGCCGCCATGTTGGAAAGGCGCTTATAAATTTGAGTTTTTGTAAAACTACAGAATGATTTAAAAAAAAAAAAAAAAAATACATAATTTGGTTGTGTCATGAAAATTGTTTATAGCGAGTATATTTTTAAATCAGAATTATATAATAATGTAATATTAACGAACTTATTATAAAAATAATATTCATATTAATAATAATAATAATAATAATAATATTAAATAGTAATAAGTAAATTAAAAATAATAATTAATAATAATTAATAAAAATACCTATCAGTGTAGCACACTCAGCAACACTCAGACAATGTAGCATGTTTCCTTGGCTGGTGGTAGGCAAACTCATTCAGTGTAATGTGTTTCGTGTAGCAATTTTATGCAATGGAGTTTTGCTACACGATCTCAAAGAGATGGTGTAGAGCTAGGTGTGTAACAGTAAAAATTTGAAAATAGAAGTTAACCGGCAGCAGAATTAAACACAATAGCATGAAGTGTATATCATGGTATACACTTGTATAATGCAGCACTAATGCAACACTTACACGCAACTAGTGTAGTGTGTCACACTCAGTGTATTCCAAGAGATCCCGGTGCGGTAAAGGACTGCAGAATGCGTCATAGAAGCAACCAATGGCCTAGTTTTCACTGAGGGTTTAAACCGGATCAGAATGTAAGAACCAACCAACCAACAGTATTCCCCTGTTACAGTCGAACGATAGGGGAATGCTCGACTGTAGTTGATTGATTCTTACATTCTGATCCAGTTTAAAACCTTGGTGGAAACTAGACCAGTGTTAGGGGCTCCGCACAAGAAATGGAACAAAAAACAGAGAATAAGGGGCTTCGCACAATAAAAGGAATAGGGAACAGAGAATAGAGAATAAGAATTTTAATCCTATCAGAAACTGTATATTCCACAATACATTTCTGATAGGTTGAAATTCTTATTCTCTGTTTCCTGTTCCTTTTATTGTGCGGAGTCTCTTATTTTGCGTTATTCCGAATAGCGCTAATTGGTTGTTTTAATGACGTATTCTCTATTCCGCAACTCTTTTCTGCACTGTGTTATTTCACCCTAAGAAAAATTATTTTGCGGCGCTTCGAAAGACCTGGGAGGAAATGGATGAAAAATACATTTAAAATCTCGTGGAGAGTATGATGACTTCAGACAGTAATCAAAGCGAAAGGAAATCATATTAAATATTAAAATGTTAAATATTAAAATATTAAATTTTTTTTGTTTTTTCTAATTTTTTTAAAATTTTATTAATAAAAAATAAATAATAAATGGTCTTTTTTTGTCTTAGTATTAAGTAAAACATTAAAAAAAAATTAAATATGAATTAATTTAAACAAGATAAAGAAAAATCTATTATAAACATTAAAAGTTTGTTAATAACAAACTGTCTGAGCTAAATTATTTCAAGTTTTTTTCATTTTTTACAATTTTTTTGAAATAAAACCTTATAATATTACATCTCTTTTTTCAGTCACTGCGTATATTACATATATAAAACTATAAATATTACTTCTTTCTGTATTGTATTATCCAATTTATAATAATTAACATATTTTAATTACATTGTTATAGTTATTTAATTACATTGTTATAGTTATATTATATATCTACATAAAGAATTTGTGTAAACTTCATGTAAACCAAATGCAAATATACCATGTACTTAAACATAATTTCGTTCAACTTTGATAATAACTTTGATAATAACAGATATTTGCATTTAATAGATATCAGTCAATAGATTGAGGTTAAAGTCTGTGGTTAACTGTGGTTAAAGTCTCGCTATAAATACTTTAGGGCATTTGATGGACCAATCAGAAGAAAGAATTTTACAAGTTGACTAATTAAAAACCGCTTTAAAGATTATATTTGCATCACATTGACCATACTATATCAAATCTATAAATATAAAAAATATAATATATCAACAGTCGTTAATGTTCTTCCATTATCCGTACGTCTCTTTAATCGAATCATAAAAATAGTTCAGTTGATAAAGACGGAGTCCGTCGAACAAACAGGAAACTCTAAGATCCACGTATCAAGTGGTCGGTGAAGCCTTTATTATTGTACAATCAGCGGAATTGTCGGTCGCTCGCAGCATGGCGTCGGCCAAGACTTGTGTAATCCTGGAACGCGGATGAGAAGCGCGGTACGCGTGTTTTGCGCCTTTTCGAAGGAATATTCGCGCATACAAATGTCTCGCGCATTAATGAAACTCCTCTTATAAGGGCACGAGGAGACAGGTGAGAGTCCGAAAGAGGGGAGGGGGCAAGGAAAGAAAGAGAAAGACATGGTGGCATAAATGGTGGGTAGTTGGGTACCTTGAGCGGAATCTGGGATAGCTGTCGGCTCGACAGGCTTGGAATTCCGTGGGGACGATGCGGACTGCCACGGACTCGCGCATTCCGGATATGGCGGCAAATTTCGGTTGGAATGCAGCGATGCCGGGCGAAGACGAAAGAGAGAGGGGAGACGCGTGAAATGCGTGAATGCGTCCCGTCCAGTCCGTTTGCATGCGTTTGACCGCGATACAGTTGATGATCGATGGCGACAGAGAGAAGACGAAAAATGCGTTGTTCACGGCGCGTTTAAAATCACCACGTCGATGCGCCGTGCACGTCGACCGCGTTTTGAAGCGCAGTGGCGACTTATCATGGCGGCGTGATTTTTTTTAGCTGCCAGTCCGTGTGTGTGTGTCTCTGTCTCTCTCTCTCTTTCTCTCTCTTTCGCCATCCTTCCCCCTCCCCCTGTGTGTATACGTGACGTCCCGCTCCTCGAGGAATTCACTCGCAATAGTTAACTAACGCACGAGCCGAGACGTCGGTCTGAACGCGTGTAAGAGGCAAATCCTGCAACCTTGTTCCCAAGACCTGGTCCACCTTACGTCGCGATAAGCTCAACGTGTGCCTCTGATAATAGCGGCGCGACGATACGACGAATAAGGCCCCTGCGTTTAGTTCAAGAACCCTTTTTATGTACATATACGCGCACACGTACGTGAACGTATGTATGCGCACGTACATTTGTTTACAAATTTTGTGCTCTACCAGCGATAACTGTAACGGCCCTCGCATCGCAACCTCAACAGCATTCGGCGGACGATGTAGCGGTGCTCTGTTGTAGATATATAGCTAAAGGATCATCTTGTACCTTATAACTTTTTAAGATATACCTCAGGATGAACAAGCGACGTAGAACGTCCTCGGTGGCGAGTCGTGGCACCGAGGACGACGGTGACGATACCCCGCCCGAGCCGACGAAGAGGAGGAAAAAACTGGATCCTGTGAGTGGCTGTGATCTCTCCTAATATTTCTACATAGATTGCGTATGCGTTGAACACACGTTGCTAATAGTCTTTTACCTTGTACAGAGCGATTTGTGCCAACAACTATATGAAATACTTCGTAATCAAAAGAAGGAAGATGGATCCCTGCTGTGTGATGCATTTATACGTGTGCCGAAACGTAGACAAGAACCAGGATATTATGAGGTTGTTTCCAATCCCATAGATCTGTTGAAAGTACAACAGAAACTGAAAACTGATGAATATCGCGATATGGACGATCTTGCTGCTGATATTCAGCTTATGGTAAACAATGCCAAAGCTTTCTATATGGTAAGTTTTTAAATTCTATTTAATTGTATCAATCTATTTAAACAGATATTAAAGTTTGTCAAAGTGAAAAGATTTCAGCATGCAGTTTTCAGAATTAGATATATAAATTTACTTTGAAATATTTAAGCTAAGATCTGTTTGAAATATTTTTAAGCTAGATGAAATTTACTTGAAATATTTAAGCTAAAAATAGATTTATTTCTCTTAATTGATTTATTTTTGTCAGTGTAATACATTATTATTAATAGTTATTCTTAAAATTTATTTTCTGTAACTGAATTAAGATATATATTGTGGAACTTAAAGTAAAATAGATATATGTTTGATACTTCATAAATGCTAGAAATAAAGTTTTAATATAATCTAATGTAGGGATAAAAAGAAGATCTGTAGAGTTGAAATCTTGTATAATCATTTTTATAGCGTACATCTCCCGAGTATAAAGATGCAACTGAACTGTGGGAATTGTGTATAAATACTAAAAACCGTATAATGGAAGAATATGAAGAACCAGAACCTAAAGGAAAACTCATTCTAAAAGTTGGCAGATTGGTAATGTTTGATGATTTAATTGAATTTTAATTTGTTGCACAGATGCAATGCATAAAAATGTGGTGAGATTGTTCATTTATTAATTCATGTTTAGGCGCGTAAAGTAACAACGCGACAAGATGACGCAGAAGATACTTCAGAAAGTTCAACGAATCTCGATGAGGAAACTATGCAGCTATTCGAGGATTTATTTGCAGCAGTTATGACAGCAACTGATCCCACTGACAATAACAGACCTCTTCATATTATGTTTCAACTCAAACCTTCTAAAAAGGTTTTGTAACCTGTTTTAAATTATCTCTGAATTATCTTGGTATACTTGATGCTTATTTGTAACTGCTTTAACATATTTTATCATAGCTTTATCCTGAGTATTATGATGTTATCGAGACACCAATTGATTTGAAGACTATTGCAAGAAAGATTCAAGAAGGTGCATACAGCTCACTTGGCGATATGGAGAAAGATCTAATGCTCATGTGCCGTAACGCCTGTCAATTTAATGAGCCTGGTTCGCAAATTTACAAGGATGCCAAACTTTTGAAGAAGATAATTACTGCAGCCGCGAGAAGGCAAGATAGCGGGTTTGGTAGTGGTATTAAGATTGCTACGACTGCACCATCTACAAGAAGCAAAAGAGGAAGTCGTACCATGGCGCAATCGTTAATAGCACAAACTGCATCATTACGTGACGAAGATGATGAAAGCGATGATGAGGAAGAAGAACCTGCTGAGACTGAAGAAGCTGACAATCCACAATGGCAATTATTTCAAACTATTCGGACGGCTCCTAATAATCAAGGTATGACTTTCATGATAATATTATATAATATAAATCTATTGTAATTGATATAATGCCATAACTATGTATTGCACAGGTGTAAGGATGAGCGAATATTTTTGGAAACTTCCATCAAAGAGATTATATCCTGATTACTATAAGACGATTAAGAATCCTATATCTTTATTACAAATACGTACAAAGATAAAGGTATATGTCATATTATAATAAAATTGATCATTTATATTAATACATTACATTGTTTACTATTAAAAGTTATCCTGAATCACGATTTTCAGAAATGCGAATATGGTACTGTTAGTGAAGTAGCTGGAGATATGAATATCATGTTTGAAAATGCAAAGAAATATAACATGCATACTTCTCGATTGTACAAGGTAATAATTTTGTAATTAATACATATTTTATTTCAAATTAATTACGACTATGCGTTTAATTACAAACATAATATATAAAATGTTAATTATAAAATATATGATACACATAAATAGTTTCACAGTTTTTCATCGAATTCAAAATTTAGCAATCCAATAAAATTGAGAAATATCACTATGATGTATACAATATGATGTATAATCAAAATATAATTATTCACGCATTTTTGTTTTATTATAGTGTGCTGTTAAATTGCAAAAAATAATGCAAGAGAAAGTACAAGAACTCTTAGAATTCGATCAGGTAATATATTGTAAATTGAACATGATTTAATCTCTGGTCTGATTTATTACAGTATTATATGTTTGGATCAATATTATTATAAAACTATAAAAAATAAAACAATTTCACAGTGAAAAGATATTTTGAGAGATGAAATCATCAAATATCAGAGAAAAGATTTTAAAAATATATTTTAAAAAATATTAATAAGAAAATAAATTACATTACATACATTTTTTAGTCAGATTCGAAGACCAGCAGGGTTAATCTACGCATTTTTTGAAAAGCGAATGTAATAATTAAATATTCGATATCTTTGTAGGACTCTGATTCGGATAGCGAATCCGAAAACAGTTCGCAGCAGCCTAAATTGATTAAACGTGCTTCGAATTTATTGACACGAGGGAAGTACAAAGACAATATACCACTGAAGAAGAGATTGTACGCATTAGTCAAGTGTGTCATAGAATACGTTGTAAGTAATTCCAAAACTCATTATGTTTAATATATTCGGTCGACGTATAGCATACTGTATTATAGTGCGAGGACGGTCGGCAACCCATGTTAATGTTTATGGAGAAACCTTCCAAAAAATTATATCCGGATTACTATCAAGTGATAGCAGAACCTATAGACATGCTAGCGATTGAAGCTAATATTAAAGCGGAAAAGTATCAAAATGAAAACGAATTAATACAGGACTTTAAGGTATTTATCATTTAAATTAATCAATACAATAGCTTGCGTCAGATATTTTTTCGAAATTTCTCGTTTTTTAGTTGATGTTTAATAATTGTCGCCAATATAACGAAGAAGGTTCATTGATATATGAGGACGCTAATATATTGGAGAAAGTTTTGATGGATAAGGTAAAGGAATTAGGACCTCTGCCAGATAATCCTAGGTCCAAATCTTCCGCATCAACCCCAACTAGAAACGTCGGGTATGTCGTAATTCGTAGGTCCGATTCATGCTCGCAATGCTTATAAACATTATTTGCCTTTGATAACAACAAGGATAAAATGAATTTAAGAGCATTGTGAGCGTGAATCGGAATCATAAAGAAGATAACAGTGCTCATTTGTTTTAGTCTTTTCTCTACCTCTCTCCTTTTCTGCTGTCTATATTCAGGAGACCGAAAAAAATAGTGCCGCTTCATTTGCAAAAATTACGAACTCTGTACGATACTATAAAAGACTACCACGATGCAAAAGGGAGGCAGTTATCTCTAATTTTCATGAAATTACCAAATAAAAATGAATATCCAGATTATTATGAGGTGATAAAGCAGCCTATACACATGGAGAAGATAGCTTCTACTTTAAAGAATAATGGATATGATAATTTGGACGAATTGGTGTCCGATTTTATATTAATGTTTGACAATGCTTGCAAGTATAACGAGCCGGACTCGCAAATATATAAGGTTTGTATAACAAAGGTTTTTTGTTTCGTAAGCGTTAAATAATACAAAACAGGGTTGCCACAGACCCGGAAAATTGAAAAAACCAAAAAAAGTCAGGGAAATTGATCATGGAAAAGTTAGGGGAAAATGTAAAACAGTCTGGAATCTTGAAATTTGTTCACAATTCCCTTAAACTGTTCCTATTCCAAATCATCATTACAATTTTTAAAATAAATTCTGATGTTTTTATATTTATAGTCAAATATGTTCAAAATTCGCGCACTTTAAATGATTTTAATGAAATAATTAAAATTTATATTTCAATATTTTTATGATCTATTCTTTTTCGTTATAACTGCATTCTTTTTTCTAATACTAATTTATTTTTTATTGAATTTGCTTGAATTTGCACCCAAAATTTTATTATTCTATTAAGCTTCTTTTTGCATTGTATTTAATAAAGGTTAATCTTCCTTTAATTCTTGAATTTAAATATTAAAATTTTTACATAATTTATACTGTTCATGAAAAATTTTCCATTTTCATCTGGAAAATCTGTGGAAAAGTCAGAAAATTTTAAAATTCATTTTCTGTGACAACCCTAATAAAAGTATCTATTATACTGATTTACTGAGAGAAGAATCTATATCATCAAGATTTATTAATAATTGATAAGAATACTTTAAAAGATTTTTTGATGCAAGGCTAAGAGTAGCTTGAAATTGTAGTTAAAAGTTGACAATGTACAACTATTTGATGTTTGCATTAAATTTCAGTTATAAGCTCTAATTATTTTTTTAAACGTATTTACGCATTTGAAACATTTTTGGAAAATATGTAAGAATAAGATAGGATCATACTAAAAAAAATTAAAAATAAGGTTTTGTTTATCTTTAATGGACATAAAAGAATTAAACTTCAATTGTAAGGTTTAATTTCCTTTAAATTTGTACACTGAAAGATATTTAAGAAAAGATTAAGGAAAGACTAAATGAAATTTTAAAATAAAATCCATCATTAATGGACACAAAAGCATTAGGTCTATTCGCGTTGCTTGTACTTATTTTTTTATTTACTCAGTAACTTCGCTTCTTTCTTTTCAATACACACATTGAAATATATATCTATCTCGTTTTAAGTTCAAAAATTTTTGGGGATTTTAAGCAACACAAACAGACCTATTGACTAATAACCTTAGCGATGTACAATTCTAATTAAAATTCTAATTTTTGAATTTCCCAGATATTGTTAAGAAAATTAAATAACATAGTAAGCCTGAGATTTTTTAACAATATCTAATTTGCAAAAAATTGATTTCTATTTACTTGCAATATTGATTTTTGATAATTTATCTTGCAATATTGATTTTTCTCATAATTTTTTGAGAAAGTAAAAATATTAAAAATTTATCAAGTTTCTGAAAACTGTTAAATCAATTTTCTCAAAAACCAATTTAAAAAGCGTGTAGTTTTCAGAAATTTTCGACTAAAATTCCAATATGAAATACAGATTCTTAAATCGAGAGTCAGAATATTTGCGGATGGATACTTCAATTGAAATTTCGCGGCAAAAGATGGAAAGCCTAATCTGTTTACGGTAGAAATTTGGAGGTTACGTGAAAGGCTTCCTCCGCCGTTTCTTGCTTCAATCCCGTCGTATAAAGCTTTTCATTGAACAATGCTTTAGCTTGTTTCGTGAAACGCGTGGCATTGTATAAATTTAAACAACTAAGTATAAATTTGTACATATAAAATTGTACATATAATTTATCCATAATGTGCACAATGTTCATACATATTAACCTTGTTAGCAATTAGCGCATTTTTATCGTGATCTTCCAAGTCTTTTATACGCCGTATGGCGTATTTCCGAATTTTTCATGCGATTGAGTGAATTTGATCGCGTGCGCGCCAATATCCCGAAGATGTTCGCACAAAACGAGCAGAATATATTAAATAGTAACGTGATGCAAAACCCATTAAAAGTGCGGCCGTGTTTCATACGTCTATTGAGAGACAAGGAATTGGATAAGCACATAAAAAGATATAAAAAGACTGAGACAAAAGTAAATAGACCAGAATGATTTTATCTTCGTATTTTTTTTTTTTTTATATCTTTGTGCTATATAAAATCTTTTGTCAAAGGCTGCAGATATAGGTATTATAGTGAATAACAAGATATAATCATTTTAGGATGCCTTGATACTACAAAGATTAGTGTTGCAAAGTAAATTGCAACTAAGTGAGGATGAGGAAAGTGTACCTGATGTGTCAGCTGCTGTTCAAGAGATACTGGCAACAATATTTACCGCACTTTATAATCACCAGGATGAGGAAGGAAGGTGTTACTCCGATTCTATGGCCGAACTGCCGGAACATGATATTGTTGATGGCAAAAAGTACGAATGTGCTTGAGTGTTATTAAATTTTTTTGTTTTTATTATGAAAATTTTGTTTACTCAAATTTAGTTCCATTAACATAGTTAACATTAAGTATTTCTATGTTGAAAAACAGAGTACGGGGGTTGTCATTAGATTTGATTAAGAGGAGATTAGATCGGGGAGTTTACAAAAGGCTAGATCGGTTCCAAGAAGATGTTTTCACCTGCTTGGAAAGAGCACGGAGATTGTCGCGTACAGATTCACAACCATTTGAAGATAGCGTGGAATTACAGGCATTTTTTCTACGTACTCGTGATGAGGTGACTCGTGCAGGAGATTTGTTACATTCACCTGCGTTAAATTACACGCTTCTTGACCTGTCTGCTCAGGTTGCAGAACTTAAAAGAATAAAACAGCAACAAGAACTAAATTTACCTAACGAAGAGGAAAGCTGTGATGGAAATGAAACAAAAGTAAATCTTGTTTCATATCAACTGTATTTTGTGTATTTTTTGTTGAGTTTTTTGAAGACTCATGTCAACTTGATGTAATTTAAAATTTACTATTGCAGGACTCTGAAACCAATACGGATACAAATAATACTGACAATGGAGGCTCTATGAGTTTCAATCAAGAAGTATACAGAGCTGGTGACTTTACGTATATTGAGCCTACTGAGAGAGGCATGGAGTATAGCGTAGTTCTCATAGAAAGGCTTTGGACCAATGCAGACGGTCAACAAATGTTGTATGGAAATTTATTTTATAGACCTAGCGAAACATATCACGTGGCTTCGCGGAAATTTTTGGACAAGGAATTATTTAAGAGCGATGCTCACGTGGCGGTACCTCTAGCGAAAGTAGCTGGCAGATGTTGCGTTTTAAGTGTAAAGGATTATTTTCGAATGCAGCCGGAAGGTTTCCTAGAAAAAGATGTCTATGTATGTGAATCACGTTACTCCACGAAAGCTCGAGCGTTCAAAAAAATCAAGGTCTGGAATTTCGATCCCGATCACTTGACATTGGTTCCTAGAGAAAAGCCACTAGAACCGAAACGAGTAATTTCGGTGTACAAAGAACGGCTGGAAAAGCATAAAGAAGAGATCGCTGAATTGGAGGAGGGAGAAAAGTTGATGGAAAAGGAAAGACCTGTTAGTAACTGAATCAATATCTTCTTTGTTTGTTTGAAATATCAATTCTTCCTCTGTTTATTTATTTTGATTCTATTTAACATATCTCTTATCTTGCAGAATGTGATATTGTATAACCCAGAAGATACTGAGAACACATATTATGAACAGTACAACACATGCGCGGGATCTGTGAAAACCGGTGATTTTGTTTATGTAGCGACAGACGGGGGCAGGCAACAAATAGCGCAAGTTGATGCTATATGGTTAACCAAAGAGTAAGTAATAAATCCATAATAAAATATTGATTTTGTATATTACTGTAATTTATATTATTATTTATATTACACGATATGTAATATACCGTTTTGTGTTTTTAGCGGGAAATGTTATTTCAAAGGTCCATGGTTATTGATGCCTACAGATGTGCCACATACGCCTACGAAATTATTTTATAAACAAGAGTTATTTTTATCTACTGTGGATGGTACTCATCCTATTGTAGCTATTGTTGGAAAATGTTCCGTCCTTGATTACGGAGAGTATATATGTAGTAAGTGTTTATCATTCCATCGTTTAATAAATTAAATAAATTAAATTAAAAAATAGAATACCTTAACGAATCATCATTGATGAATTATATAGGCAGACCAACAGAGATACCAGAGGATGATGTGTACATTTGTGAATCGCTTTATGACGAAAGTAAAAGTTTGATGAAAAAGCTTAGTCAAGACGGTTTAAAGAAGTTCAATCACACGTCGGCGGTAACTGAAGACGAAATCTACTTCTTCCGAAGGCCTATTAATCCTGCTAAAGTATGTATGACAGTTAAACATTATTGACTAACATAAATGCATATTTAAACTATTCGGCGAATAATAAGATATGTACTTAGTTCATTCTATGCGACTAACTGTGAAATTATTGCTTTGCATGGCGTGTTTGTTGTAGGTTTCGAGCGACGTGGCTCAGACGCAAAGTCAAGTCAAGTCCATTACGCCCAGCTCGGCTCAATTTGAAATGGTAATTACTAATTACGAAATCTTATACTTTTGTTTTTAGTAACGTACATACAATATGCAATCGCACGTTCCTTCAAGAGATCACACGCAAGCTGATATAGCAAAAGTCTAATCGCCAGTATGTCCACTCGTAAAAAGACGAAAGGCGAAACATGCTTTTCTTTAAATCTAATTGAATTTTGCGTGTGATATAAGTATTTTTGTTATATCAACAGAATGCATTTACACGCATGTTTTCGATCTATATGCCGGCATATTCATTCTTTTTTTGTTTTGATTATGTAATTATGTGTTAGTATTTGTGTCTCGAGCGGTTTCATCCGACAATTTCAAATCAGAGCACCTGTTGGGTTTATCGCTAGTATGTTATATGAACGCAAAGCACACCACCGAAAGATCTTGCTTCCATGTCATTCTAATCCAACTAATGTAAGAATGAAGAATTCGCTTTGGAGTATACATATTAACTAATCTGTTAATGCAAAAGTTTCAATTAATTAATAATTGACATGTTGCGATTATATATACGTTACATATTACAATATACATATGTTGATGGTGTCGAATTAAAAAAAAATTGGATGTTACACCAGTTACATTACATTCGAAAAAGAGATTAAAGTATACGGAATATAACGTAAGTGGGAGAATATCGCTATTAGTTTCCTTTGGACATGAAGAAGGGATGGCGTTTCTTTTATTATGTACAACTTTTTCTACTGGATAAAGTCGCGAAAATATATCTCGTGATCGGTAATAAGGGATAACGAAGGTAACATAAACATAAATAAATGGTGTAGGAAGCGTCACCATTGTTACCGAAGCTGGAACCAGATGTACTAAGCATGGGGGTAGGATTAGGAGTGGGAGTGGGAGTAGGAGTTGGGGAAGACAGCATGGATGCTGGTGGTCCACCATCCGTTGGATCTACGGAAGCTCAACCGGTGCTCTCCAATACTCAGACACCTGTGTCGACTAAGAAGGTAGGCTTTACCGTGACCATTTTATTTTTATTTTTTTTTTTTCATTCTTATCTAACTATTGTCACACGTCATATTTTGTTTATTTTACTTTCTTTTTATTTAGAGAAATATGCCAGCATACATACCTCTTTTCGTTCTCTGCACCGTTTGAAGACACCATTTGTCTTAATAATAGATCGATAATTTGATGTTACTTCTGTTAAGAGATGTAAAGGCAATATGCTCGTTTACATGAACACGGTGACATTATAATTTGTGTTTTCTCTTCTGTTTAGAAAACGGCGGGTAAGAAATTAGTTACGGGCTATATTTTATATTCGAGTAAAATGCGAACGCAGATTACACAAAACAATCCTGAATCATCCTTCGGAGAGATTAGCAGAATTGTTGGCAACGAGGTATTTATTTCTTTTTTACTGTTGATTTTTTAGTTTATTAATGGAGTTTCGATGAAGGAATGTATGCAGAATAAATTTTCTATACATGATCACATGATGTCTTTGTTCAAGCATCAAATTAGTTAAACAATGTAAACTTTGATCTTGACATTTATGTGATAAGGCAAAAAGATTTAAAAAATGTAATTGACTATGTCACTTTGCACATCACTATACACATCACTATACACATCACTAAAATTATTCAGCATACTTGGTCCTTTATCCAAATAAATTATGTTACATGGCTACTCTTTATTCTTATAAATATAAATGCTTGTGTGTACAAAATACAATAATGCATCTTCTGTATTCTTTTATAAGAGTAGTATATCAATTTCTACTTTTGCATATACCGTATTGTAATTTGTATCGTCTTCGTCTTGATATGTTACCGTCTCTATTCTTGATGTATAAACGTTATTTGTATCCAATCTTTTATGAAGAAGAGAGAGTAGCCATTGAAACAGTTCGTCGAATCTCTTTTAAAACGGCAAAAATGGTTTTGCTAATTGTCTGCTAACTAATTACGAGCAACGAAACGAAACTGGTTACGTAAAACGTAAAACCACTTTCGTTCCAGTGGAGGAAATTGCCAGCGGGGGAGAAGCAAGCATGGGAGGAACGGGCAATCAAAATGAACGAAGACGGTGGTCAGCTGAAGGGTACGACTACAATAGGCACGAACTCCATGCAGGATGTTGTGTACGAATGTTGTTGGGACAATTGCGACTGGCAGTTCGAGGACATGACTGATTGCATCGATCACTGCATCGCGGAGCAGAACGGTCACGTACAATCATCGTTTGTAAACGCTCCTAGTGGTGAGTACAACAATCGCAGCAGCCGCGTAACACGACATGGAATGATGCAAAGAACTATATTGAATTGATATTCTATCAATGTTATAGATGTGGAGTATCAGTGCCAGTGGCGTGGTTGCGGCCGAACGAAGAAATCTGTCCCACCGTTCCCGAGTGTACAGAGACTCGCAAGACACGTTAAAGAAGTGCATATTCTCAAGTCGCATGGTCGCATAATACCACCTTCTGAGAGGAGCAGGTAAGAATTTATCCTTTTTTTTTCGTTTATCATTTTTAAAATACGTTTTTATAAATCCTATATTTATGTTCTCGTAGAAATTACATGCCTTCAAAAGGACCCACAGTATTGCCTCCAATGGAAACAGGTAATTATATATTATTTCAAATTTACGTAATCGCGCGATATGAATAAGGGAAAAACACATTTCACATAGAAACTTCAGCAGCTGCAACTCAGACGAGCAGCTTGCCCGCCACTAAACAACCAGAGCCGATGTTTGTCGCGGTACCACCGAGGCCAAGTCGTGTATTGCATTCGGACGCCTATTTGAGGTAGGCTTAAGCTAAATTTTGTGGAAAATCATCTTTGAACATCATACTGAATCATATTCTTCTTTCGCGTGTAGGTATATCGAAGGTCTAAATGTAGAGAATCGTTACATATCAAATTGGGATAAGCAGATGAACGCCAATCCGGATAATACCCAAATCCCCGATGTGACGAAGCTGCCCGCCGAATGGCTGGGCAATGGCGTTGGAAACCATGGGAATGTGGTAAACGCTTTGTGGACACTCAGAAACATGATGATGCGGGATGTGTTAGCCATCAATAAAACTTTATAGTTTATAAATTGTTAAAATTAATAATTTTTGAACGTGCAAAGTACACGTAATCTACAATACACAAACCCGTCGACGCCGGATGAAAGACTGACGGTATTTGATCGTTTAAACAATATTTATATTTAGAATTTTCTTTCTCGTTCTTTTAATACTTAATTTTACTTTATTTATCTACGTTCTAAGTTTGATGACATATATCTCAAAATATCTTTAGGCAATTCTACAAGTTGACTATGTTTGAAATTTATTTTAATCATTCAGGCATTATTTATATGATTGGCAAGAAATTTTTTTTTTTTGCGAATAAAATGTTTACGCTTTTTTTGTTTGTATTAAATAAATTCTGTTTTATTAAATACTTTATTCCACATGTTGCATAGAACTATACGATGTGTGTACATAAAAAAATACTATATATAGAAGATCATTGTGTAAATACATCTGCTGATTTTGATTTTTCACTTTTGAACAAAATTTTATACGTTCTGTATAGCGCAAGTAACAGATATTCTTGTAATAAGGAACACGAAAGCTGAAACTCTCTTCCTGTATTAGAAACTTACATAAAATATGAAGCTGCATATGTATATAGAAAAAAAAAACAGAGCAATGTACTGATAATGCAACCGATGTCACGCTTCTTATCAGTGCTACTTTCATATTCTCAGAAGATGTTGAAGAGACATAGTGAGATTAATCAAATGATCTATTTGCTATTGACCAATAGCCGAGAAGGAAAAAAAAAAGGAAATTCTGCGTCATGCAACAGTGTAAACCTCGTAGCATATTATTTTTTAAGAATTTTCGATACGATTGGAAGAATTTTGAAAACGTACTGGCAAATACAAAATGAAATTTTTACTACAATGTCGTGTACATATGTTTCTTGATACGATATATCTGTAGAATACTAACTAAATTCCTTTTCTACATGAACGGTTTAGCCGTTAATTCTTTGAAAATTTATTATATATCTTGGTTAAATAAATTTTCGCTGCTACTGGCGTGAGAATATGTTTTAGTAATGAATGTGAATCGATTTAAATTCATTCATCGACGGAGCTATGCATTCGATTCTTTACACAATCATAGTATATGTCGATTTATTAATGATTCAGTTGAACATTCGTTTTCTCATTAGTAGCGAGAAATTTAATCGCTTTGATGTATAAAATGTTTGTTATTCTAACATACCAGTATTCAGTATTTGACAAAGTGTTGCATATTTTTATATGTATAATGTACTGGATAATCTCTGTACATTATGACGTAATTAAGCTTTTTGTGTAGGTTGCCATAGTGCCAGACTTTCGGAAAGAAAGTCGTGTGAAATTAACAATGCCAAACATGGAATGTCGTTGCTAATAAATTTGTAGTAATTTCTAAAAACTTACTCGGGGGTATCATCGTTCAGCAAAAAAAGCTTACTTTTGTACAATGTAATTTATTTCCTCTCACTGATATACAATTTTTGTTCTGTAATACAAAAGCTTTCCTTCGTATATCTATACTTATTATTAATCTAATTTATATATTTTTTCATATCAAGAAAAACAATTTTGATTTACTTAATACTGATTTATTTTATTTAATACTGACCGAAATAATTTATTTTCCGCAAATGCAAAAATTGATCATTGCAAGTTAAGAAGTAAGAATTCTTTGGAGTTCTTTAAATATATTTATAGAAACTACATCAAAAAATATATACGGTGTTTTCGTTTCAAAAATCACTGACTCTGCCACCATGCTGCCAGTCTCCCCATTTAGTAGGATCTTTCTCACTATTTGTTATCAGTTCTCCAGTTCTGGGGTCAGTTTCCACTAATACTAAATCCACGAACCTTTCCCGCGGTCCTATTTCTACGTGTCAAATAGAAAAGAATCAGTATTCCTGAAGCTTTGAGCATAATTTTTTATGGAAGCTTTTATCGTATCATTATAAAAGAATTTCGTACCAATATCTTTGTATTAATTTTTATTAATTGCTATTACATACTTGGTATCGGTTGCAATTTAAGTTTCTCATGGAACTGCTTCATTCGTGGCGATTCTTGGGTGTTCTTCGAAGACTCAATTAAAGTCTCATTTAAAATCTTTCGTTTTAGGAAAAAAGCACCTAATGTATTACTCATTTAATTTTTATATTCAATGGAATGAAGATTATATATGTATAAAAGCAAGAACAAAGATTATTCGTAAAAATCCATTAAAGTTTGCAAACTTAAGATATTCTGAAGCGATACATACTTGTGACAAATCGTCTACAACTTCTTGCTTGTAGATTCGTCAAAATATTATAATTTAAGCGAATCATCATGCAAATATTTTACGAAGAAACTAACCACGGTTGTCCGCAATCGTGTGAAAATGACAGTTTTATAATTTTGTTAATAAAACACTGTCGCCAATATGGCTAGATCGCATTGAATATTTTGCCTCGCAAGAAGCAACTATAATATTTTCCATTTCTCGTTTACTTTAATTTTTGAAAACTTAGATTAATGTTTTGAGCTTAAAATTTAAATATTAATTCAATATATGATTAACTAACTACGCTATTTTAAATTAATATTTTAGATTCATTTGGATAAATTTGTCACATTTCAATAATTTTATTAAAATTGAATTAAAAGATCCGATCGTTATAAGAGATATATTGGATTGTCCGGAAAGTTCATGTCGCAAAAGATTTAAATTTAATAAATAAAATTAAAAATTTAAATCTGCGTTTCAGTTTTCTTTCAAAATCGGCATGAACTTTTCGGACAACCCAATTCGATTAACTTGATATCAAAATAAAAGTTTAATTATATAATATTGTATTTCAAAGCAGAATTGTTTTAAGTTTTAAATATGAATATTTTGATGACAATTTTTAACTGTTATTAAATGGATTGCGCTAGTCTCAAACGAGGATGATTTAGAAGTCCGATACACGACCTTTTCTTTCCCAATCGCCGTAACGAGTCGGTTCTGGTCCACGGGGACCTCCGACTTCACCAGTTTCCGGATTTGTGTTGTTCGGGAATGGTTTCAAAGGTTCTTTCTCTTGATAAGGATGCTTGTCCTCCTCCAATTCGTCCAATTTCTCTGTCACGTTCAAAATTTGATTTCTTTACTGCTTTAAATTTTTAATCTTTGTATAGAAATTTAAGAAAAGTTGCTACTACATAACGTACCTATAGGAGCACGTTCGCGCAATTTTTTCCTGAATTCATGTAATCTCGGACTCTCGTCGACTTCATTTGTGCTTTTAGATGAAAACGGGCATGTGAATCCTTTTAAAAAGAACATCAATAGGAACATTACAAATGTACATTTTGTTTCAATGTATAGACAAACTCACCGATGTTTGTTCATCTACAAATTCATACCTTTCATATATAGCCGCAATAATTGACGCGAACTTGTTGAAATTGTGCAATTAATTCCTGCCATTGCTCTCAAAATTGATTTCTATATTCCTCGAAAATAAAATCACACTCAGTTGATATACATCTGTGTATGTTTTTCTTTTTGATTTCACTGTTTCCAATTCTTTGAAATCACAAAAGCTAGATTTGTTATGTGTTATCCTTATAAGAATTATGAGTTTTTAAAAAAATTTATTTATAATACATGTGTCACATAAAAAGGATATGTTGGATCACATAAATATACTAATATTAAATATAGGAGCTGTCGTAATTTATATATAAAACAGATTTATTTAAATTCGTATCATTTTTACCTTACAAAAATATTTTACGTGTAATAATAAATAAATAATAATATACAATCCACATTAAATTTCCAAATTATTAACTGCACGATTATTTTGTTAAACACTATGTTCATTTATTATACATAAAGAAGCGACAAATATCTTATTATCTATACTTAAACAAATGTCTTTTCAAAAATTAATCTATGGATTTAAATGCTCTTGCAAACTTTCGAGGGAAATATTTTTTACATGACACTTTGCGCGGTGAAGATCAGGTTAAGTTCAAAGATATCTATATATTCAATATAGTACGATATAATATAATCATTATATAATAAATTATAGATAAAATTGATAATTAAGCAGTTAATTAATCGCCATCATTTCTATTTATTGTCTGTTTCTTACATCTTACATCTGTTTTATCTTATATCAATTCTTTTATCCTTTCTCTCAGATCAGCGCCCGTCACGTTCGCAAATGCGTTCCAAAACTTATCGAAAAAAAATATTCCATAGTATTTCTAGTTTGTTCCTATAAACGAGTTCCCAAACTCACCGAACAAATCTGCCTGCATAATGACGTCATGGCTCCCAAAAAAAACCTATCAGCACCTTGACGTCATCAATTCGGATCAGCTGTTTATCTTGCGATCGATGTCTGCTTGATCTGTCTGCGCGCATTGTTTCCCATGGCCGAATGGAAAACACAGAGAGTAACACGGGGTGGAGCTGACGACAAATTAATCGTATATCACGCGCGTTTCAGCGCGTTTTTGAATGGGAGGCTGTTATGAAATCAGAGCGGAGTGAAGCGCGTTTAAATTTGAGGTCCTCGAACGACGACATTGATCGTAAGGTAAAGACTTTCAGCAAAATTCTATTGAATTGATAATTTAAAAGTATTACGCCTGAATTCGTTTAATTCTGATTAACTTAACTGTCATAATATTGATAATATCGTATTAAATCGCATTTCATTCATGTACAGACTTAATATTAATTAAGAAGGAAATATGGGACAAACTCTTAGCGAACCAATTACGAAGAAGAAATCGGCTTGTTGCCGGGATAGCAACTACCGGGTAGGCAGTTCTTGCATGCAAGGATGGCGCATTAAAATGGAAGATTCACACGTGCACATACTTTCTTTACCCAGTGACCCATGCACTGCATTCTTTGCTGTCTATGATGGACATGGAGGTAAATACTGAATGTGGAAGATTTATTAAACAATAGCATAGTTACTTTTCAAGTAACTATATATCGAGTATATATTTTTGTAGGATAATAAGATAGATATTAGAGATATTTGATAGATAATGCATAGATAAGAATAACAAAACACAACAAATAGAAATAAATACATGTATATAATATATAATACTTACTATATAATAACTATATATTTATAGGTGCAGCTATGGCGCAGCATGCTGGAAAACATCTTCACGAATATATAATTAGAAGGAGTGAGTATAAGGAAGGCAATATCATAGGTGCGATGCAACAAGGTTTCTTAGAATTAGACAAAGCAATGCAGAATAATGCTGCTCTTAGGGATGAACATGCTGGAACAACTGTCATTGCACTCCTCATCAAAGATAATATTTTATACAGTGTAAGTCATTTATCTCATTTGACTGTACAGTAATGCCTCTTGAATTCCTGATCACTAGAAAAGCTTTGTAGGCTAACGCAGGTGACAGCAGAGCAGTGGCTTGTATCAACGGGAGGACAGTCGCCCTCAGTCGAGACCATAAACCCACGTTAAAGGACGAACGCAAACGTATCGAAGCAGCGGGTGGTTTCGTCGAGTATAAGAGGGTGAATGGCAATCTAGCGCTATCTCGTGCCCTCGGAGATTTTATATTTAAGCGGAACGATCGTAAATCACCACAGGAACAGATTGTGACCGGTAATAATGAAATACCAAATGTGATTCCTTTCGATTAAACTTTTGCATCAAAAAGAATTATAAATCCATAGCGTTTCCCGAAGTACAACAATTTATCATTGACGAGGACTGGGAATTTGTCGTTTTGGCGTGTGATGGTATTTGGGACGTGATGACCAGTGAAGAGGTAGTTCAGTTCATAAGAACGCGTTTAGCGCATCCGAAACTTGGCGATGGAGAAGCATCGAACTGTACGATACATCCCGAGGAGATCTGCGAGGAACTTTTAAATTGTTGCTTGGCACCGGACGCTCTTATGGGCACCGGCTGCGACAATATGACAGTGATACTCGTGTGTTTTCTCCACGGCAAGCCGTGTTCGCGATTAATTTTGCATTGCCAAAATCCACCGCCGAGTATATAGATCGATCCATAATTGTTTTGAATTGTATAGCGACATTGTATCATGTTTTATCTAAATTATTATGGGCATTTTACTTTTAATCTCGTATTGATACAACTTTTGATACAGATATATGTTGTGCAATACTGGCTCTATTGTAAAGAGATGAAGCAGACGTGTTTATAAAATACATTATATTTATATTTTCATTCTCGAATCTGTGTTACTTTTACATTGCACTCTTTCATCGATTCATCATTCATAAAAAGTGCGTGTATATAT
>NW_017259251.1:448996-450921 GCF_001594045.1 Atta colombica
AACTCTGAACAATGGACAAAACTGGGTCCGAATAAGTAGTATAACAGTTCTCATAAAATGCGATAGATTTCATTTAGAGTCCATAACGATCCTGTATAGAAGAAACTGCCGCGTTCGCGAGCGAGCTGAGTCTCCCAGCAACCTTGTTTACTCCTTGACGTACGCTCTCTCGGACATCATCGAGATCTACAACTCCGGCTCTTCCCGCAGTCAAACGCATGGATAACGAGGATGTGGATGAGGTTGGAGAGTTTTCGCCAAAATAATCGGCCGATGAGATGCTGGATGAGCCCTCGAATCGCCGTAAATTATTCTTACGTTCCCACTGAAAATTCAAATATCCAAGAATAAGTATAGAAAAAGACTTTACATGTTAAAAAATGTAATCTTAATCCGAGACATTTTTTTTAGAAAAATTATAATTTAAAAATAATAAAAATTTATAATTTGTTCATACCGCATTATCGGAAGTACTGTCTTGAAAATATTGCTCCGAACTGATAGCCTTAGCGCTACCAAATTTCTTCTGAGCTTCGCCGCCTTCTATAATAGATGAGATTTTTGTATCGCTCTTCGTAATTATGCTTCGAGTGGAAGGGCCTAATCGTTTAGGCGGTTCCGGTTCTGCTACGACCACAATTTCGTCATTGCGCGAAGACGGTTTGCTGTTAGCGTAAACCGAATAAAATTCATCTAAAGTAAAGAAAGATTCTGTTTCTCCAGAAAGCACCTCCATTGATGTCACTACTCCTTTCGATTCCTGCGTTATTGTCTTCATGTCCCCAAGGGCGGAGTGAGTTGCACCACTAAAAAAAAGAAAAAGAAAAGATAACTTATACATAAACTCTTTAAACAAATGTTACATGTGCTCTTGAAATGTATGAGAATGAGATAGAGCGTGTATTTTTATTACCTTCGTGCATTAAATCCCATTCCAAGACGTTCCACCTGTGAGGCTTTTGACGGATCCAGATGCTTCGCTCTCTCTTCCACCTTCTTGGCCTGTTGAGTCAAATTGTGTTCGTACCGCTGAGCTAGACGAGTAGCGAGTTCCTCTTGTTCTTCCTTTGTTACTTCTTTATTCTTTTCTTGTGCCAGTTTATGTGCTTCTGCAACGCTTTTCTCTAGTTCATCAAAATTAGTTTTAACCCTTTGAGCACCTAAACTCCCAGTTTTCTTCCCTAACTGTAATTAAAGAAACAATAATTGTAATACAATTTCGTGTTGCAACTATTACGTTAATCACGAAATGAACTTACTCCACCAGGACGTTTGGATTGACCTGTTCTACCGCCTATAGTAGATTTTCTTTCAGACTGCAGATTGTTTGAGGTAGAATCAAAAAGTTTTACAGAAGGTCCCAGGGAATTAGAGGTAACTTCCGATGCACTTTTTTCTGTATTGTTTCTGTCATTGCTTGGCACTGTATTAGATGTGAGGAATGCCTTTTCTTCTGTCGGAATTATCATTTCGTTCTGGAGCAAATCTAAATTCTCATGTTGTTTGAAAAAATCTGGCTCGTTCATTTCTTCTGACACAATTTCTGTGCCGTCTTCTAAATGCAACTGCAAAAAAGATTAATTAGATTAAAATATGGATATTTTTGAAATGTTGGTCAAACTTTACCTTTATATATGTTAATGCATATTTGCATAACATTATCACATGCTTATTGTTGTATTATATTGGTATCCAACATTAATATTTAATAATTTATGATAAAATCTTTCTGCTAATTTACGACTTTCAATGTTGCTAATTTGGGAAAGAATACATTTGCGAACTTATGTTTAATATTTTTTTGGATAATTAATAAAATAAACACCAGTAAAGTTTGTCCAGATATTTTGCAAACACTCGGTACAGATTATTAAATATAACAGCCAAAAGGAATAAATAAGTATTATCATATATATATATATATA
>NW_017259251.1:451021-472512 GCF_001594045.1 Atta colombica
TTGATAGCGAATTTTATATTGTGAACATAAATGATAGATAGCATTTTTGTAAACAATCAAACATATATATTTGTACAATTGTAGATTATCACACATGGAGAAGTGTGCATCGATATTGATTGCAATGATAACGACATATTTAAGTTTAGGAATAAAAAGCTTTGTTAAGATGTCATAAGTGGATGTTAATAGAATTGTGAAAAAAAGAAGGAACTGATTTCTCAAAATATTTACTCAGCTCACCATTGTTTTATTTTTTGATGTAGGAAGGGAGACCTATAATTATTATATAATTCATAATTAGGACGGATCTAATAATGCCTACCAAATATCACAAATATTCGTTCAATAATCCTATATAAATACCTTTGTGTTATAACGACGCATCGCTTGGGCAGATGCCTGACTCAATTTCTCCCTATACAGCATAGCCGCACGCGATTTATACTTCTGTTGGGCGTCGTTCATGGTACAGTTTTGTTGTGCAAAAAATTTTCTCTAAGGTAACAGTAATAAGATATGAACTATACCGATTTGATTATCAATCAAATTTTTTTCAACAAAAGTGGAATTATTAAATGTTACAAGACATCGAAACTAACAGCATTAGCATTACCACCCAGCTGCATATTCCTCAGCTGCAGCCATGTCCAGTTTGTGTCAAGTTGGGTGGATCTGACAAAGGTGAGATGAACTCCCAGACTACGATGCACCGCCGAGCAGTCAATGCACAAGAACACGCCGTATGTTACACTGGCCCATGCTGGATTCTTTGCATTGCAATCGAAACATGTCTGAAAGAGAAAGAGAAAAAAATATGAATAATTTCTTGTAACTATGTTTGTTGCATATTATATATAATATTTTAAACATACTATTTTAAAGGATAGAAATAACAGGAAATGATATTATCTGGACAATAATATACTTGATAATGTGTTGAATAATGTTCAATCAAAACATTTATTAAACATGAAACAAGAACTGAAAAAATTCATACTAAAAGATCTTTCCTTGTTGTAAAGAATAAAGATTCAAATAATAAGCAATATCATAACATATCTTAATATTAACTGAATAAATAATGATTCTTTTTACAAAGATAAATCTGGAATTGTTAGAAAAGGTAAAAACAAATCAGTATATGAAAGATCCATTTAGATTAAGAGAGAACCTTTTAGTTTAAAGAATTTATATAATATAATTATATAACTTATAAGAAAGAAATTTAGATAGATATATATAAATATCCTTTTGTTAATCTATCTATATAGTGCTGAAAGTGTTTGAAAGTCCAGACATTCTTTTTTTTTGTGTTTGTTGTAAGCTAAAAGATTATCAGGATCAATGAATAAGTAAATAAAAATTTGCAAAAGTTTCATTTTAGCATTGTTGGTTAGGAAAACCAAGAAAATGAATCGTTAAAGAATATTAAGCTTTAAAAATCTGAGAAATCTTAAAAGTTGTGGTATATAACAACATAACTGGAAGTTAGATTTCGCTGGGGAACCGCAGTCTGACAGCGTAACATCCGCGATCCCATCATCCGATCAGTCTGATGGACTTGGATCCCGTCCCGCTTTATTCGCCGTCGATTTGCAGATCGCGATATTCGCGTTCAACAAACCTTGTTAGTCGGGATAGCTCGCAGCCTCTTGAATATTTCCTCGATGTCGGCCTTGCTGGGCGCAGAATCTGCCATTTTTGATGTGTCGTCAGCGCGCGTCACGATGTAATTCTGGGACGCGTGGCGAAAGCTGGTACGCTACGCTCCAGGCCGCGAGCGCTGAGGGTTCACTTCAGTGACGATGCATTCGGAAGCGGGAACACGTAACGAGCGCAACAAGAAACGTACGAGGAAAACGCACTATATCGCGGATAACGGAGACGCGAACCAGGTCGTTTTACAATCCGCAAGGACGCGACGTCTGTGACGTCGCGCCGGACAAAATGCGTTCTACCTTATTAATCGCGAACGCTTGTATTATAAGCGACCTGCTTTATCGATCCCGCTTTGGTTCGTGTTCTCGCTAATTATATGGTGTAATTATAAAAAAATGTAAAGTCTTCCAAAGAAAATTCTTTATATAAATCTCGACGCGTTGAGTCGAAATAGGTGTTGCGAGATGGCGAATGGAAATCATAAATTTTGTATAACATCTTTTATGTATAAATATCGTTTAATCATTGCTTCGCGATCGGAGAATCGCTCACGTTCACATTCTCTCCTGTTCTATGCTATTCAATCTAGAAACTCGAAGCAGCAAGATTATTATTTTAACTCGAGAAAGAAAGTCTATTCATCTTGTTCGAGACTATAGAGCATTTGAAAGCCAGCGTCCAGGCTGGGTGGAAATCCCATGTCGGGATCGAGTAGCTGTAACGTCGGGACTTCACGGTATACGTTGCCAAATTCGTCGAGCTCTTCGAATTGTAGCTTGTTGGCCGCCTCATCCAGTCTGAAAAAAATTGATGACGAATATTTACATAAAATGCAGCATATGTCCTGAGAAAATGATGTCAGTGGCTCAATGTAGTCTAATACTTAATACTATAAGCATTAAGTTCAAGTTGCCTCTGTCTCTCCATCATTTCCTCGACTTTCCTCTTTGTGTTCTCTTCGAATTTCAAGATGTATTCCTGATAGTAATCATGCAACGCTGATACATCTCCCACGCCTGTTTCCAGCATTACTCTTTCCACAGCATCCTGAATACAAAAAAATCTAACATATAGAACTATACATTATTAGTTCCGTTCAACAAAAAAAGTAGCTTTGCAACTATTGTAAGATTCTTTAATATAAAATTAATAGATAAAACAAATTAAATGTAATTTATTGATCAATAAACGAGCAAAATAAGATTTTACTATATATATTAATAATAATATTATATTAAAATAGCTATTATTATTATTATAATATTATTATTATTATATCTTTAGAATATCTTTAATTAATTAAGATTGTTTAATAGAATTGGTTTCTGCCTTTATTTTCTTGCTTCTAAATGTATAATCAATCATATTAAAAAATCTTACAACAGTTGCAAAGTTACTTTTTTTACTGAATGCAGTCATTATGATTAAAGATTATATAACAAAGCCTAGTCAAGAACAATTTTATCAAAATCTTGAGAGAAAAAGATATATTTTCTCTCTGTATACATACTATTTCATTTTAACTTATACTGCGTCTCAATTTGTAATCTTAATTAGTTTTACAACGAGACAGTTAAGTAAACTGAAATAATGATAACATATCTTTCACACAGATTTCTCTCTGTTGTTTTGACAAAATTGTTTATGGACTATTATAGAATCTCTAATTGTAACGTTAATTGCGCAGCTTTCTCTCTTCTTACAGGAAATCCATGATCCTTCTGTTCAGTTGCTGCTTTCAACAGAAGAGTCATTCGCCTTAAAAAATGATCCGCGACATCGGTAAGCGTTTCTATGGCTACATCTGACGAGTTTTCATATCCTATATGCGCTAACAAAGTGATCACAGTGTGCCTTAACAAATTTCGTGCAGTTTTTGGTATTAAGTAATTTATAGTAGAATTATCTTTAAATGTATTCCTGAAACGATATAATTATAATAATTAATGTGATTATCTGCATTATTGTATAATACTTTAAGCTAATGCAAGAAATACTTTTTTGATTGATAAGGCAGAAAATGAAATAGATTTTTAGAACATGTTATATCTTTTGTATCTTTTGAATCTGATGATTCTACAACAGTCATATTCCCAAGCATAGTTCCCTCTTCCTTAAAAAAAAAAGAGATTATCATATCAATATATTTAGTATATCATTAGCAAAAGCTTTGTACTAAGATCTGTTTAAATCTTACCATTGTACGTAATTGTTGATGAAGATTTATAGTATTTAATACATGTAGATTTCCCATTGGTAATCTATAACAAATATTATATATGTTTAATAATATGTTTAATTAATTCATCATTTCACACATCAACATAGTAAATTATACTTACTGTAAGTATTCAGGTTGCCGATCAATCCGGTAATCACAATCTGTACTGTTTGAATCATCCATGACCTGTCGCCAAACGTTTTCTATTAGATCTGGTGTTATCACTTCCTGCTTAATCGTCTCCCTTGCTGGCAACTCGCCCCACAGTCCGCTATTACTTAAATTTTTGTTGGACTTCATTGTATACCTGAAAAAATATGTTGATTATTTTTATAATTATTCGTTAATTTGTAGGAACAATTTGAAATAGTACATCCTGATTAATTCTATTAATAAAGACTGCTTTTCACCGTTATTGAATTTTATATAGTATAATATTGAGAATGAAAATCAATATGTTTGTTGTCATTATTAAAGAGTATTATATATTAATTCTAGTGTTGAATAATTAGCTTTAATTCACAATCTTTGTAATATCTATTGGATTTTATTTTTTGTTGGAAGTAAATGATCTATATATAGTAAATGAGATATATATATATATATATATATACACACATACACACACACATAGCAATACTTACAATGTTATATTGTATTATACTATGATATAGTTTATATACATAACATACATAATTTATATTATGTACATGCATATATATTTTAAAACAAATTAAATGATAAAGGCTACGAGTTAATGCAGGATGTAAAGTACTAATAAATGAATTTTAATATTACAATAATTTCAATACAATGCTAAATGTTTCGACCCTCATTATGTCATCCTCAGTAACATAAAAATATATAAATAAAAAAGCAAATTACAAAAGTATCAAATAACAGTTCAAATATAATTTATAACGATTGCACACATGTTTTATATGTATAATTATATATATAAAACATTTTGATTTTACCCTATATATAAAATCAGTTGTTAGGAGAATACCAATTAAAAATTCCCGCCCAATAATAACACTACGATCACGTCACGTGCCGTCACATCAGCGATGACGTTCGACGTACTAGAAGTAATCTCGAAACTCGAAAGTGTCGTACGCGAGTCCTGTCAAGTTGAGTGTTGTAGGAACCTTTCAAAGAATCAAGCCAAAAAATTATCTCATCTAATTGTTCCTAACGAAGAATTATAACAAAGAATTATAACAAAGAAGTAGAATTTCTCGCGCACAAGTGATTGTACAACTTCACATTTCTCTTTGTCAAGGATGTGCCAGCGTCACACAACAATGGCTTGCTGCAATTAGATAGAAGTTAACGTCACGGTGCGTCGCCAGTTGTGTTTCATATTGAAAAGATTCGCGTCACAGGGTAAATCTTGTATCATAGCAACCATAGACGCGAGAATATAAACTGCGCGTTCTCATTGCATCTCACTTTAGAAAGAGACAGAAAACATTAACAGGATTGGTTTGATACATATTCTGGAGTTTGATACGTATCAAACTTGTATAATACTTTTAACATGACCCTAACCTCTAATTTATTAATCTTATTGACTAAAAAACAATGTTTTTAGGTTATTTGAAGTTTTGTATATTGCTGATTGGGAATAAATCCAAAAAACTTTCCAGTTTTATTAAAAATGTAGTTTGCAAATAAAAAGCGGAAAGGAAATAATACTGAAAATATAAGTGCAATATCCAATGAAAAATAATAATGGAATCGACATTAAATTGATGTCGACATTGAAATTATAAAATCGATGTTGAATCGACATTGATTCAATATAAATTTCATTGTCATTTCTCACTGGATATATACATGAATTTGGTATACAATAATATTAATAATTCGTTGTAATTTTTGTTCTTACCGCGTGTGAATTTAATTTTTTTAATTTGAAGATACATAGAATCTAATTATGATATTACATAATTTTCTAATTAATTTTCAATACAATTATATTGTCATATTTCAAATTGTTGATATTGTATAAAATGTAAATTTGTTTTGCCAGTCCAAAACATCTAAATAAGATTATGTAATGTAAATGTATGAAATCATACATAAATGTATTCATACATAAATGTATGAAAGTGAAGTGGTATTATACTTCAGTATCATACATAGAATATCTATGTATGATACACAGGATATGATACATTCCCAACCCTGATTAAGAATTCATCTATCTTTTTCTATAATTTCAAGTCACAATAAATAGAGACGAAAATCAGTTCGAGTAAACAATAAACCTCAGCTCTATATAATATAATTGAATCGAACCATTGAGAAATGGAAGCGTTCCGATTTTCTTATTTTCTAAACTTTTAAAATGAATTTCATTTTAAAGAATATTTTTGAAATTTCACTCTTTTTTAAGATTGGTTCAATTTTCTCTTTTAGTTGGTCTATTTTTTTATTCCTAGACTGTATCTACAACTTCTTTCTCACTTCAACTAAATATCAGATAAATCTATTTCATTTTAAGTTCCAAAAGTATAAAATTTATATATATATTAGTTTAGAAAATAGACCTACTTAAATGAAATTCCACTTCAAAGAATTTAGAGAGGCAATAATATTCCATTGCAAAAATTGTAAAGATATGGTTTTCTTCGTCAGAGATTCGCTGATTAGCTAATGTTGATTTTTTATCATAAGCAGGAAAGAGAACAGCAAGCATTCGTGTATTTGCCTTCTTTTTCTCCTTCAAATTCGTAGTTTTCTAATTTAGTACAGGGAAGGCATGTCAGTATATTATATAGAACTCTGGTGTAACTATATTATTTATATTATAATTTCTTGAATTAAAATAGATGTATAATCAGACATAGAATGGTCGCATTCAGTAGACTCAATGCACGCTATTTGGATGATTTAAAAAAATACACCAATAGCAGCGCTCTGCAACAGTTGAGGGTGCTACTTGACGTTACAAATGTTTTGAAACTTTTGATTGACCAATTCGGAAGAAAGAATTTTATTAACTGACCAATCAAAAAATGCTTCAAAACATTCGTAACATCAAGTGGGTCATAGCCTGAGTCTGCCGCGGCTAATTAAGATGCAGCCACAATAGAAGGAATAAGGAAATTAGGAATAAGGAATTAGGAATAACAAAAATAACGATTCCCAATAACCTATCAGAAACCATGTATTCCAGTGTATCCGATATCTGATAAGTTGAAATCTTTATTCCTTATTCCTAATTCCTTATTCGTTCTATTGTGATGCACCCTTAAGCTCCAGAATGCAAAGGAAGCGATAGCGATAGAAATAACACGTTTTTAACCTATCAGAAATTAGATACACTGGAATATACAGTTTTTGATAGATTGTATTATTTCTATCGCTATTTCTTTTCATTGTGTCCGGGGTGTTTTAAGCCTGTTCTACAATGTACTTTTTTCCTATTTCTTGCTTTTTTCCTCCTTTGCAATCGTTTTATTGATTGTTGTGTTTCTTGCTATATGTTTCCTGCTTCTTCGTTAATTTTTATCTCGGATAAAACAAAAAACCGGATGAAAAGACACGAAAAATAACAAAAAGCAGAAAATAGAAAAAAAGCACATTGTAGAATAGGCTTTATGGTTATGGGAATGAGCTTTATGATTGAAGATAAAAGTTAACGAATTTCGGAAAAAATAGAAAATACGTAGCAAGAAAATACAATTGTCGATAAAACGGTTGCAAAGGAGGAAAAAGCAAGAGGAGAAAAGCAAGAAACAAGAAACAAAGAGCGCATTGTAAAATAGACTTTGTAGTTGCGGTTGCAAAGGAGGAACAAGAGTTTCAAGATGGAGGGGCAACATATGAGTGCGAGCGATCTCTCGATAATCGATATTTGAAATTCGAATGCAGGCTGCGTGACGGGGAACATTTCGCACACTCAAATTACGTTGAGATAACAAGATATTCTCCTGCCGTTGCAATTGTCACTTTTACGAATCCTCCAGACTTCGCACATACGAGAATATACTTACGTGAATATTATTGTCGCGGTCTAATTCATCCTCACACATTCGTAAGTATTATATATCCTTATTTAATATTTGATAAACAAAAAGGATGAAATGAATTCTTAAGCATTGTTACAGTAAATCGAATCACAGACTATAGGCCAGTTCTTTTTAGCTGAACTTGCATAGTTTAGCTTTCTCTTTTTCTCTCTAAGATAGAAAAAAAAAGATGAACCATGCAAGAACTTTAACTGAAAAGAACAGACCTTATGTTTATTCAGCTATCACGTGCGCTCAGATAAAGCCAGATTAGAAGAGACAAAGCTAACGATTCATGTACGATCGTGACTTATCGTTAGTATCCTTCTAGAATACACGGCTCAGTGTTGTACATCGTCGCGCTCTGAAACACGAGGTACGATGGAATCCGCGGCGGTTTCGATCTTGAAGCGAGCAGTGGAAATGGACAAGAAAGAGCAATATACGATGGCATTGGTGTTATACCAGGAAGGCGTGCAGATACTCCTTGATGCGGTAAAAGGTATACTATATAGATCAATATAGATACCTTTTGCTTCTAGTTTCATTTTAAGAGAAAAAAAAAATGTTATATCAGCTTTATTATTACTGCTTTTATCAAGAAGTTCAAGATAATAAAACGATGCAGAAACGAAGGAAGCATTCAAGGTGGAATACCTTACGACCAAAGCGAGAGAGTATCTTGACAGAGCCGAGAAGGTGAAGAAGTTGATCAGTACGAGGAAATTAGCTGGTATATACACAGAACTAATTAAAATCGAGGATGGATCGATTGGGTATGGCTACGCAAGTGTCTTCGGCAGATTCTTGGATGGTACCGTCACTTCAATTGACATCGAAGATCCATATATACGAGCCTTCCATCAGGTGTGCTATTTGCATAAGTCCCGAAATACAATAGGTAGTAAGCTTTAAATTATAACGGGAGGTTCTACAATGGAAGTCGTAGCGGTCATATGGTAGTCTTAAGTCATAGAAAATTAGCCAATCACAGTTCAACATGAAAAGAATAAGCGACTATGATTGGTTAATTTTCTAAAGATCTACTTAAGAACTTAACCCTATGACCGTTATGATTTCTATTGTAGATAGAGATGAAAATAACTAGTAATTTACTTGATAAATTATAGTAAATAAGTCAGTAATTTTTGGAGACTGGCGAAATAGTAATTTAAAAAAAATTATAAAAAATAATTTGATGTAAAAGCATTTAGCCTTTGATTATTACATTCATCAAAACACTTTATTTAATTCATATTTTCATTATGATATTACATATTGGTACATACAATTATATATGTAATATTATATGATATTATTCTTTTAATTATGTATTGAATATATGATAAAAGATTAGGTATATGGTATCTAAACTAAAGGAATTCAATTCAAATAAGTTTGTTTTATTAGGAATCTGAAAAAACGTAACAAGTACAATAATCTTAAACTATTTTGTACATATTTTGAGTTTTTAAATTTGTATTTTTATATTTTTACTTTATAATTAAACTTATAAAACTTTCATTTATTTGCTTGCTATTTTAGTGACTAGATTGTTAGCGACAATTTTTATTAGAGTAAAAACAAAGACACAATTATACATCAAAAATAAAATATAATCTTTTCGTAATTGCATTATTGGAATATCTAAATATAGAATAATTTTAAATAATTTGGTAAGAAGCTAGATTTTAAAATATAACACAAGGAATTATGTAAAAAAATACTAGAATTTTTAATCTGCATTGTTTTTTATTTTTTGGTCACTGTATCAAATCTCTAGGGAATCATATATTGAAAACGGCATTGATTAGATTATACGTTTAGATTTAGTGAATTGTCCCCTATTATTATTCTATCAGCGATTTTTACTTCCGACTGCTGCCAATCGAAGGTTGGCGAAAACAGAGAGAGTATTTCACTGAAGCAGATCGGTGATAATATCTATAACTATAATGTATTATATATTCTTATTCATTCAAATTTTGGCTATTGACTTCTTATTGATCAAGCATGGTTTATAGCACATAATTATTATATTTTCGTTGAGAAGAATATTGTTTTATATTATGCATTAATGTGAAAAATATAAATAAAATCTATTTGTGTATAAAACAACAAATTTTGTCAAAATTACCAATAAATTATCATTTTATCGTCAGTAATTGTCAAATTGAATTACTTAACTGTAATTTAACACCTAATTGTAGAGTCCCCAGATAAAATATTGTCTAAAACATCGAATATAAGGAGTATAATCGACTATGATTGATTGATTTCTTACGGCTTAAAGTCTATTCTATAATGTGCTCTTTCCTGTTTCTTTTGCTTTTTTCTTCTTTGTAACTGTTTTATCGATTGTATTTCTTTTTTTTTTGTTATTTTCTATCTGAGGCAATATAAAATAAAAAATCAGATAAAAGAAGCAAAAAACAAGACGTAAAAAATAGCAAAAAACAGAAAACAAAAAGCACATTGTAGAATAGACTTAAGGCTTACTACTAGCTATTGTGTTCCGAAACTAATACGTAAATATATAAAAATACGTATGTAATTTGATATATTGTGCTGATTCCTATATTCTATCTTCTTTCATAGTGTCAGAATCTGGTCAGACTATGTGAGCTGGCAGTTCAAAAGTGCTGTGCACTGTCCAAGATATCCCTGCTTACGACTTATAAT
The DNA here is from genome assembly GCF_001594045.1 of Atta colombica. Classification (NCBI taxonomy): domain Eukaryota; kingdom Metazoa; phylum Arthropoda; class Insecta; order Hymenoptera; family Formicidae; genus Atta; species Atta colombica. Next base: position 461,609 of record NW_017259251.1, read on the forward strand.
ACGAAAGAAGCTGGCCAAATCTCCAGATTGGCCGAGCTGAAAGAAAGTTTGGCGTCTCGTAATATTTCTTTTGACTTTTCTTTCTCCGAGACGTTACACGACAGACAAATCACGTAAGGCCACATACAATACAATTATTACATTCTGAAAATTCTTTTATTCTGAATTTATCAATTATCTTTCTTTTTATTTCAGACTGAGCAACGGATGGGTGATAAAAATCGGGCGTGGATTGGACTATTTTAAAACGCCGGAAGGTAAATTCGTTCTTGGCTCGTGCGATCTAGAGTTAAGACCTTGCCAGGAGACTACTGTACACATTCTTCATCAAAACAATCTTGTGGACGGAGGACCATCAAAATAGGACATATTTAATTAATAAAATAATGATTAATTATTGATTTACATTTTCTTTATAAATGTATATTATGGCACATTTCTTTAATACGTGACAAAAGAAAACATTTACATTTTTACAGTACGCACCTCTTGTAATACGATACGCATCGAGAGTTACATATATATTTAACAAAGATACTTGTTTTCTTCACATTACTTTTTTACAATATAATTATTGTAATTATAATTTGCGATTATAAAATGTATTTACAATTTTTTTCATTGTGCGTAATCTCTCACTTATTCAACATTATATGAATTGTTACAACAAATTCTTCCTTTCCAGAACTCCCTCAGTCTAATGGACTGTGATCCTTTGCCTTCGCGATCCCGATTTGTTTCGCAGCCTTTTTGCACGCTCGTCTCAATGATCTAGTATATCTAAACAAGCCCGTTTCCGCCTGCGTTTCCTCGTCCTTTTGATCCATTTGAACTTCATTTACTCTGCATGATCTAGGCAAACAATCCCCGCCGCCGACAGCGACCACTTGTCTCGCGATCTCTGGCTCTACGCAGAGTCGGGTCAACGCAGCTGCTGCGGTAATCTCCAGCCGTTGATATGCGTCCTCCAAACCCGGTGGTCTCATTCGGAGAAAAGAAACTAATGCTACAGAGGCTCGTGCCTTCGCTAAATGTGATCGGCCTTCGGGAACTCGCGCCAGTTCACCGATTAATGCGGCAACTTGTTCCATTAGCCATACATTACCGCCGGCGGATTTCTTCACGCTTCTTAGGAGCTTCTTCACGCTGTCTTCCTCCAATATAATCGTAACGCATATTCTCGATTTGGACAATTGATTGAGCGCCGCGGCGGCCAACAACAAGGTTTGTGCGCAATTTGTATTCTCTACCAGTTGATTCAATGCCGGAATCAGCGAGTCTGCAAAGGGTTCAAGATACGGCAGACCTCGTGCATTGGTCCATGATGCCGTGATTTGTACTACCAAGGCGGTGGCTTCGGTTTTTTCCTTTTCGGAAGAGGATTCCGCACCCAGGAAATCAGTCAATAACTCAGGACCGCCTTCTCGGGCGAAATATTCAATCGCTGTCGCGGAACTGCACACGCTGGCCAAAGCACGTAACGTAATCGCAACGAGATCATTTGACAGTCGACTAGCGGTGACGAGACACGTTAAGAGAGCCTTTATGCCGGAACATCGAGCTATGCTGCTTCCCGCACGAGGATCTGATAATCCTAAAGCCGTCAGGGCTGCCAGAGCGCCTCTAGCCACGGTACTATCCTCCCGTGGAGCTTCCTCGAGACCTCGGACTATTTTCTGAAGAGATTTTTGTATCATTATTTTTTTATGACTACTTTCAATAAATATAAAGATGATACTACAATAAATATAGAGATGATATAACTAACCTCGATGTAAAAATCTAAGCGCGTGTCGACTGTGCTATCAACGTATATTTTCATATTTTGCAATTGCGCGAGGATGCTTCTCAAACTACCCTGCTGTACCCTGCGGGGAGGAGGTGCACCTAATTGAGAAAGGATCGAAAATGCGGCTTCTTCTATATTGCGAAGAAGCTCCATTTCGAATCTGCCACCTTCCAGCCGAGTTATTTTCCTGCGCAACAATAATTAATATACAATAATTATTAAATTATAATTATTAATCATCACTTTTAAATATTAATAATTTCATGTGTAGCTTTCTTGCTTTACAGTTAATCATGGATTCCGTACATAATACTAATTGAAGATAATTATCTCTAATTGTGATCGAATGCAATAAATTCGGGATAATAAAGATGTCTGCTCGTCCCGATATCATCATATAGGAGGATTAAAGAAAATCGACTTACTCTACAATACTCTGATAATGTTGCTCGAATTGTTCTGCGTTGACTAGAAGTTTGCTTGCGGCCGCGGTGGCTGCAGAAGACAACATCTTCAAATCCCGCGCGTGAACCTCGTCGGACATCATCCGGACTTCTCTGCGCGGTAAATTCTTGCTTTGTAGCGTATTGCCGCACTCGTTCTCGGTCATCGTAGTGAGATCTGTGAGCCATGCTCTCATGGATGATGATTGACGATAATTTCTAGACTTCAATACGTCCCTGCCGGCAGCGATTGCTTCCGCGGCGTTAGTGGAAGCCCACGATTTCGTTATTGACGGCTGAATGCTATCTTCCGGCGGTTCAGATGCGTACAGAAAATCACATAGATTTTCTTCCAATGATACGGAGAAGGGTACTTTCGATGCGTTATCCTGATCCTCGTCAACCCTGGAAAAGAAAGTTTGGTAAGAATAATAAATTATAAGAAATTATGGATATAAAAAAATAATTAACTTTAAATATCATTCAGACAATAAAAAACATCCTACTTTTCCAGATATCCTTCAAATATCTTTCAAATATCTCTGGGATTTCAGTTTATTTGACTTATCGTTACTCTTAAATTACACCACCTTAAACGAGTCATAGCGAGTCGACGCAGATCTCGGCACGATTATTGTCATTCTATTACTGTGAGACGCATTGCAATGCAATGTATTCGTAATCGTCGCCGATCGCTTTTTTCCGGACAGACGGAAGCGCCGAGGGCAATTAGTGGCAACTTAAAAGCTGACTAATCGAACCGCTGCGGAGAATATACTTTTTTTCCCCGCGATGACTAATCTCTCGTTCCTTCGATATGTTGCGTTGTATTGTAATGCGTCCACCTGCGCGCCGGTGCACGTTAGAGCTGAAATTCCTTGTAGATTCGCTGTCGCGTACCGAAAGCACGGCCTAAACAGTTGACTCAAACCTCAGGCTAGCCGACAGCCACAGCCTCGCGCTTATTCATTTACGTATTCTCCTCGTGCGGCACGTCGCATTGACTCACGTACGAATGTACACGGTGACGAACAGAAAAGAATAACCGTATAAGGAAATCCAGCATGATTGGCATCCTGATCTCACGATCTCACTGACGAATTTAACACCCAATAGAATACAAGAAATAAATATCCATATTTCTATCAATATAGATTAAATTTGATCTCTCAGTTTAACTTACTTTTTATTTTTTTCTAGTTTTAAGAATAAGAAAAAATAAAAAGTAAATTGAACTGTAAGATTAAATTTAATTTGTAATAGTGAAAATAGGCCAGGGATATGTTTTGAACCATCTATAGGTAATTCATGAAAAAATGTAGCATATAAAACTATAAATAGAATTCGTTTTAAAGAGGAACAAAAGAAAGGAAAAACTCAGAATACACAGATAGACTAGGATACAAAAGAATGGACTTTCCTTTTCCTATTATTTCGTTTTGTTATAATATCGCGTTACTCAAGATGCAAGTTTATAACTTAAGTTATATGTGCAATGATAGGTGTTTCCGGTACGATTTATATGATCGCGTTTTACAGCATAGCAATACAATTATCAGTGCTTTTTAATCAGCGGAAAATAATGCGCAATCTAATGACCACTCTGTCCAACCGCGAGATGCGTAATTGCGCACATATTTCATTTAACCGATTCGAATCCCTTCGAGTCATTGTAGTCATTGTTGAGGTGAGATCTCATTACGTGCTGTAATAAGTCGGTTAGCTGTGCATACGAGGGCGTGATACGCATACAATGACTCGGCGATAAGCCGAGGCACCTTCACGGGCTGAGGACTGATAATCATCCACTCGAGGCCGGCGCATCTCTCGCTGTATTATAACACCCGAAGAGAGGAGCTCGATTCTCGAGCGTGCGTCATTGCTTACGACACAATATAAGCTATGCGATACGATCCACGTGTGTTCTCGACGCTTATTCTATATTATTTTGTATTATTCGATTATGTATGCCGGAGACAGCGACAAAATTGCCTTACGTGTCGCATTCCTTCAACCGATTGACTCATATATTTTTCCAATCTTATCGCGACGATTTCCCGGGCGATCTTCCGGCCCACATTGACACAATCTTGAAAATTATTAATATCGTATATCAATAGTGCTTTCCAAAGAACTATGCGCGTGTTGAATCAGACCCAATCATATTTTCTGAATCAACAATGCGCTAAATTAAAAAAAAAAACAATGCTTGAAATGAAGTAAAACAGATATGTCTGCAATTTGCTTCGCTTTTTCCTTATCCTTTTTTTCTTTAGTAATGAGTCTTTAACTTTTTTTCTTTATTAATGTAAGATAATAACTTGCTCACCTTCGTTCTCGCAATGAGCTTCTAGATTTTTCTAGCCGAGTTCTCGCGAATATCCTGGAATCTTTTGGCGTGGACGTGTGCGTCGGTATCGGGGGAGATCCTTCTTCCAGCCATGAAGAAGCTGGCTGGAGCCTACGTCTCATCCGTTTTCTCCTCAATTTTCGCCTCGGAGTTGCATTCTCATAAGCCTCCGAACAGTCCGATCTCTCGGAATCTGAGAATCCGGAATCCTGGCTCTTGAAATCTTGACTCAAAGGACTGTAGGATCTGTTTCTTCTCTCACACTCTTCCTCCCCTTTATTTGTTTCCTCCATTGACGTTCTAAATGTTTAAATATTATTTTAAATATATAACGTATTATTAATAAATTAATTAAGACAATGTCATTAACATAATTGCATAACTTGAATTCAAAGTTATTGCATAACTTCAATTCATAACTTGAATTGATCTCTCTCTGAATTTTTTTAATATAGACTTGTAGATTATTGAAACATGACTTTATTAGAGCAAAGGCAATTATTTTAAGAGCAATCATCTTAAATTATTTACTTGATATTGAAAACTAATCGAAAATATCTAAAAATGATTTCGTATTTTTTTTTAAATAAATATAAAAATTGTGTGAAGCCATTTGATCCTAGAATACATTGTTCTGATATCCAAACGCATTCGTGTTTTCTTCACTATGTTAGTTAATAAAAAAATACTGCAGCTTTAAACAAATATTTTCAAAAAAATAAAGAAATATTGAATTATATTATTCTTCAGCAATCGCTTAGCGACGAATTGCTTATTCTACGTACCTACGACGTATACTTTCATCACGTATCAACGAAATCTGACACGCGTTTTGTTTTGTGTTCTCGTCGTTACAGACATGTATCGCGGTGATATTCATATCGTCGACTGTATCATTTTCTGACTTGGTCGAATTTTCTTCTTCTTCTTCTTCTTCTTCTTCTTCTTCTTCTTTCTCCTCTTTTTCACGGACATGTTTATTGAAAGAATAATGCGGAGGATCGTTTCTTCCTCCAGAACGATCATCCTCCAGATCGTGTGAGGCCATTAGGTCCCAGAACACCTTACTTTGATATCTCTTGAACTCACTCATGTTTCTTTCAATTTTTTTCACTTAATGCTTGCAAAATGCTCGCCGAAATCAGTCAAAAAGAGACAAAGATAGAACTTTTTATTTTTACTATTTCAAACCCTTGGTCTTTTACTATTCACAGGAGCAGTTGTGAACGAGCAAGGTCCGATAAACGTTCGCGGGACCTCGAAGTGGCCAGGATGCGCTCAGGGTACTCTGTGTTTTACTCCAACGGGGTGCTTTCACGACCCAGCGGAGCGCAACGACCCTCCCACGGTCGGTGGTCGCGTGGCTGCTTGGAGAACCACCGTATGGTGTCCGTCGCAACCCCCACAGACTACTGTTTAATGGTAAGTCCCGCACGCGACACGTATACTCTTCTTCTTCGGCAAAACTCTTCTTCGAATGAAACTTCGAACCACTTGGAGATTTCATACGAAATAATAATTTTTTTCTCTCCGATTCGTTCTATCAGACAATAAAAAGCTCTTTGTTCGGAATTCAATTCTTCGATTGAATAAGAATCGCTTTCCTAATCACTGTGGATCCAGGTTCTGAATCATCTCGATCTCTCGCGATCCTTCGTGGTCCCGAATCATCTGCGTTGCGACCGGTTCTCCAGAAATCCTCGGTCTCGCGATAAATGATAAACACATGCCCACGTGCACACGGTTGCGCGAATACGATACGATGATTGAACTAAGCGCGCTAATGCCCCACAATCGACTGACTCGGAGGCCGACTTCCGACTTCCTCATCGTTCGCGCGACTCGATCTCTTCGCGTCCCACCCTTTCCCCGCCCCAAAGCCAAGTCGTGTGAAAGCGCAGCGGGCTCCTCATTCCCTTTCTGCCTTCGTCGTTTCCACGGGGGCAGCTTGCACGGGGTGCCCGTCTCCCTGTGCATGCCCCTCTTACACACACACACACACACACACACACACACACACACACACACACAACACACACACACACACACACACATTCGTGGGACGAAGCGCGTGTCGGTGCGTAACCGTCAAACCATAACGAGACGCGTTCTCTTTGACGCACGCCGGAAGGCCTTTAATTGCGATAGACACAAGGTGATCCAGGTTACGGATATGCAAAGTGGATAGATCTGCGTAAATGGCATATCTGTGTACATCTTCATAATGCAGTTTTCTTATCGCAGATTTCCGCAACGAAGACAAATTTTTAAAATTATTGGACATCTCACAACGTTAAAAAAACGAGACTTTTTTATTGTGACCGTACTCCAGTTTATACGTGTCACTAAACATTATGAGAAACGCGATGATTAAAAACAAGGAAAGAGAATGTTGAGGTCAGTTTGCTCTAAAATAAATGAAACTAATTAAATTTATTAAGACAAGAAATAAAATATGTAGCATATGAGAGACAGGAACGTTTCAAATAGATTTTATTAAACTATTGAACTATATACTGGAATTAAGAAATAAATTATAGTATAGTATAAAATAAAAACAATTCTAATATTAACATTTCTTATGAACCGCTCATTCACTTTATTTTATAAACAGAATTTAAAAATATTTAATGAATGAGAAAAGTTTAGGAAAATGTATAATTTTTAAACAATTCGAAAGAGAAATATTATAGAAAATGCTTTTAAATATTAAGTAAGTCTAAAGATGAGATGAACCTCATTTAGAATTTGTTTTCATGCACCTAATCTTTTCATGGTATCGATTGACATCCACAAATAAGCAAAAAAGCTATAACAATAGCTTTTGGCAATCAGTAAAGTCTGCACGCAATAAGAGGTATAACAAGATACTTTTCTTTTATTTTCGAAAGGTGATAAGTTCATTTCTTCGGAGAGACTATCCATTGACGTGGAGAACGCAGGATGAGATGTCTCAAACTGTCTTTCAGGCTCGTTTGGAGCTGGAAGATGTCTATGAAATCACACCAATGTACTTTTAAGGGCCAGGTGTACGATTATTGATCCCCTGTGAACGCGACTAAACGGGGGGTCTACCCCTCGAAAGAACCATGGAACCATTCATCGAGGCGATACAGCGCGGAGGCACGCGCCCGCTCGAAACATCTGCACGTGTAAAATGCTTATGGTGACGCGTCATGCGTGTGTGTGAGAATGACTGAGTCACTCACACGTGTTCCGCGTTGCGTGTCCGAATTTAAACTTTAAAGGACGTGGACATTTTATGAATTCACGCGTATGATAATTCGAGTAAGGTCGTAAGTACGATTGGTGACAAGTCCAACTTATACTCGTTTCTATTAATGCAGTTTAATTTTAAATTAACTTATTATTTTTTTCTAATTCTAAGAATGAAGAGCAAGTTAAATCGAGATTCAAATTAATTTACTGGGTTATAAAGTTCGTTTCTGCCGTTTCCTTTTAGTACAAAATTGTATTTACAATATCTTTGTCAAGAATAAACGAAATGTAAATTTAAAGAATGATTTTGAAGCTTGAAATCTCTACTTTCGAAAGATTATTATGTTTTTGAGTTTTTGTGAGTTTAATAATTTTTAGAATAGAAAACTACGAGCTGAAAAAGATGGAAAATTTTCTTCTAACTTTGAGTCTATTTGTCTCAAAAAAATTTGCAAAAATTTTTGGCTTTCCAAGTGAAAGTTTCTCTACAAAATCATTTTTAAAAAATATTTCTAAAATTTTTTGTTACTGAGTTATCGCGAATTAAATAAAAGGAGCATTTTGACTTTGATTGCTCGTAACTTCATTAAAAATTATCATAATATTACCATAATTTAAAAAATCAATTTTTGAAGCTAAAATTTTACTCTACTGGATATATAACAACAACAAATATATTCTATGTATAATTTTGAATTAAAAAAAACGGCTCTTCAATTTTCTAATCAACTCAATATATTGATAGAAATGGAAATTAGTTATGAAAATATCTTGAGAGAGTCATCGTCGTCTCTATCCAAGAGATGTCAGAAAGTTCAGGTCATTTTGAGATGTTGTCAAAATGAATTTTCGCTATTTCAAAAATCTTTGACTTGGTTTGACGTTCTAAGAGTGTTCAAAAAAGTTTGATTGATACCAAACTTTAGAAATATATATTACTTGTGAAAACAAATCGAAAGTTTTAATAAGCAGTAAATTTAAAAATCATTAATTTCCGAGTTTGTAAAGCGTAAAAAGTAAATTTAATCTATAACAGATATTCAATGCGCCCTCCGTTTATTTCAACACACTATTCGGCATGTTTTTTTATTGAAAATTGAACACATTCAAAGATTTTATTGCAGGTTTATTTTTTGTTTGTTGACAACAGTATTCAATTTTCTGAGCGTCAATTAAGTCAGTCAGTCCAAAAGTGTCAGTTAAGTCAGTTCGTTCAATGTATCAACTGATGCATATGTTTATATAAACATCAAATGCCGACGATATTCATTATTTTCAACTTTAGAAGTCTATGAAGAACGAGTATACGAGCGATTGCACGTTTATATATTTCGAAATAAATGGATTCACAGAGTTGAGTAAGTTAATGTTTTTTTAAACTAAATTAAGTTAAAGTTAATGGCTTATAAAATTAATAAAATTAAGTTGAAAGTTGAAGGAATAAAGAATTAATAAAAGTTAATTAACTTAAGTTTAAAAAAAAGTTAATTTTGAAAAAAATTATTTTTGAGATCAGAATGTCCTAATTTTTCTTAAAATGAGATTACTTTAAACAACTTTTACAAATATAAATTATTAGGCAAATCTAATTTTAAATTCATATAAGTTACTTATATATAATAAGAATCATACATCATAAAGTCTTTTTGTCAAAATCTTGCGAGAGAGAAGGATATATATTTGCATTATTTCTCTTTCTTTAATTTTTATCTAACTTTCTTTAACTTCTGAAACGATTGCATGTTTACGACTATATCGACTACGTTTACGAGATATTTGTTACAAAAAATATACGTAAAAATTTAAAAAATAGGTGAATATGAAACTCTGTTCTACAACAATTTATTAAGACCTTTTGGTTGGTTTTGATGAATATATGACATATTCCTAAAGTTCATTATTACCTTTTTTGAACATCCTGTATAATTTGACGAGAAAGAAAAATCAATTAGATATTTCTATTATGTAGCATGCATGTAGCAACGATGAACAATCTGAGGAAAATGCCAAGGGAAAACGACTCATTCCCGCTGTTAATTAGCAGAGATCGGGGCTATCGATAAATAGCGAGTATCGAAGCCGCTAATGGGCGTAGCAATAGCATAACGATACGTTTCCTTGCATCGAGGTAATAACAATCTCTTCGTTTTATCGGGACATAACGCAGTTTCCAGAGATTGTTCGGCCGCGACCGGCCGTGCCTTTTCATTGTCGATGGATATGCATGCCATACGTATACGATGAGTCCAACTGCGCGTCTCGTAAGAGCACGAAGGGGTCCTTACGACCCCTATTACGTACCGGCCGGAATGGGGGACAGATGTGTACAAACCGTTATTTAAGCGCGTGCGTTTAAGCGCGTTTGTATAAACCTGCAATGCACATCTGCGACGCTCAAAATTCTATGACAAATCGAATTCGATTTCAAATTTAAAAAAACGCCGATGAATGATCGATGATCGTGTCCTGATAGAGAAACGATTGTTTTTATCTTATTATGCGACAGACTTTTTCATGCAAAGATTATTCTTCTATACGAAAAAGTCATTTCTACACATGAAAATTATTTCACTCGTGACGATGTACTGAAGCTGAGGCGATTTATACTGAATCAAATCGATAATCGTTATGTAACTATTCGAAAATATTTGTGACTGTTAAATGCATTTTTATAGTATCTTTACAAGTTTGCTCGTTATAGACAAATCACGCAGATAAGAAATTATAAAAAAGCACAATGAATAAATATTTATTCTAATGAGAGATCTGAGAAAAAGTTTAGTATTTATTATAAATTTTGATATTATTTTGACTGTTTTTATTGCTTAATTTATAAAGAAATAATTTATGAATTTAATTACAGTATGACATATAGTATTTCATAATAAATTACATAATTTTAAATCCTATAAGAATGCAACCCTTTTTACGCTGCGGCTACTTTATGTAGTTATTTTGCACACGACACGCTTGCGGCTACGTGCGATACATACTTATTTGATTTATTGATGGTGTGAAGGTCAATTTGATTTACGACATTATTATTTAATATAAAATATTCCTGTGTTAATATAAAATATTAACACAAGATATATATATATAT
>NW_017259251.1:472612-492081 GCF_001594045.1 Atta colombica
ACAATATGTAATTCGCATCATATTTAATAAGAATAGCATCTAACTAAAAAAAAGTTAAATATTATCACAACAACTTGTTCAAAGATTAACAACTAATAAGATTTAACTAGATAAAAGAATATGACGCATAATATGATGACAAATTTACTACATAAATGCAAGTTCAATTAGATAGAATTAGATAGATTATAGAGAATATCTGAAGAGAAATTTTTTTGTAGCTATTATTATTAATTGGTATACATATATTGGTATATACACTGATAATCTGCATTTATCTAATGAAGAACTTCATAGAGGTAAATTCTAATCAAGAAAAAAAAATAAATTTTCCTGACAGGTTCTGTTTTCAGCAATAGAGTTGATCATGTCTTCAAACGAAGCAGAGGAAGGAGTTGACTGCATTGCATTATCAAACCATGTACACAGCGCATGACTGACAAACAAGTCTAAAGTCTGTTATATGTGTAACAAGTTTGTCCGCAATATTGATTGGCTAATGAATACTAAGGGCAGTGTTCATAGTCTGTTCTTATTTTAAGACTGTCTTAAGTAATGTCTTAAGATGTTAATATGGCTCTTTGATTGATTCACATTTTAAGATTTTATTTAAGACGGTCTTAAATATAAGAACCAACTATGAATACTACCGGCTTAAATTTTTATAGCGCGGTTTCGCTACAAATGCTTAGAAGCATTTGACTGACCAATCAGAAGAATTTTATGAACTAACCAATCAAAGAACGTTTCAAAACATTTCTAGCATTACATTGATCGTACCTCTAGAATGATGTTTATAATGCAGGATGCATAACCAACTCTTTGCTTTGAAAATAGGATCAACTCTGCCGTTTGAAAATGGAACCATCCGGAGGATTTCCCCTCTTTTGAGAATCTTCAGAATTATCTTTAGGGGATTCCCTACATGATGCTTGCGATGGTATAAATATTGCGATCAGTACGAACTTCACTTCATTTTACTCATCAAAACCGCCGTAATCATACTGCAAGTTTCTTGGATCCTAGATCATCATTTACGTAGATTGTATTGAAGGCTTCAGTATTTACAAGTCTTTTCATTTAGTAAGACTTTCAGCTAAAAGCAAAAGTGAGTATTTTGTCTCATTACTTTCAATTTATTAATTAATTTTACTCCTAGTATAGTTTACAAAAAATTAATGATTTTGTGATTAGAATCAGTTTAAGTTAAGAAAGAAATAGCAGCAGCAGTTCTATATAAAATTACGACAGTGCGTAAAGTAATAGTTTATTGAAAGTTTATTAAAAAAAAAAACTTCATAAAAATTTATTCAAGTGTCTGTAACGTAAAGAAAAGACATATGGCTGCTATTATACAACGTATATTAATACTGGAAATATAACGCAATATGTGTTCACAATATAATATAATTTTTAAAAAATTATTAAATTTATAACGGCTCTCTTTTTGAATAAATTAATTATTATGAAAGGAGCATAAAAGTCGACACTATGTATTATTGTGAAATTATTCTATAATATTAAAATGAATAAGTTAAATACAAACGCTTTGATCTTCTTTATGCAGGTCATCCTCAGTGTTTACAATAATATAATTAAACATAGAGAACTAATAGATTGAAAATATAAAAATTGAATTTTTATAATGATTAGATATAATTATTTTTAAAAAATTGTCTGTCAAATTATATAATTTCACTGTTGCAATTTATTTGGTAATAACCATGGAATTTTTTAACGTTTTTATAAAAATTGTTTTCAAAATCTGCATTTGAATTCCTTCATGTGAATGTTAGATCACAAGAAGCTTTTCCAAATGTTCTATGGCTAATTACATTAAAGAAATAAAATTATGTTGAATCTTTTCCAATCTATTCTTAGATATTTTTAATAAAGATTAAAGTTTCTTGTTGTTTAACAAACCATATAAATTGAGGAATAAATGCAAGCTTTCAAAGTATCAATCATGTAACTTTTTCTTTAAAGCAGAAATGTGGAAAATGAAAATTTTTATGTATGTATACATATATATACATACATTACAAAAATTTTCTCTTTTGAAGCTTTCGCTATAGAGAAAAAATTACATGATCGATATCCAGAAAATAAATTCTCAATTTTATATATATATATATAAAACTTGATGCTAATTTTCATAATTTTCATACAATTGTTAAGTCACCTAACAGCACACATTATCACTGTATTGTATCCTTATGAAATTAAAAAAAAAGAGGAAATGTGTAAGGTGAGAACGTATTAATGCTCGCGGCGTTTTTAATTGAAATTTATAATGACTTTTTAAATAAATAAATTATATTATAATAGAAAGAAAATATTATTATTAGACGCGTAAAAGCCGCAATATATTATAATTTAGAGTCGGCTTTTATGCTTCTTTTTCTAATAATTAAAAAAATTAATTTTCGTTATTCCTTTTATACACATTAAAAATATTTAATTTGATTTGATAAAAATATTTTATTTTTAAAATATCATGATATATAACTTAGTCATCTTTTAACAACTTTTAATATATTAACAGTGTAGTGTCTAATTTGCGATTGAAAAATCTATATGTAAAAAAATAACACGATAGCTGAATATACACAGTTCATTTCTGAAAAGATGTAAGAAAATATCTTAAATTTTTATTTAAAATAAAATATGAAACGTATTAATCATTTTCTTGCAAATTCTTATCTTTTAATCAATTCAATGTTATATTCCTTTCTTTTTCTCCTTTCTTTATTATTTTTTAATTTTTAGAGCCGTCTGTATTACCGACTAAATTGTAATAATTTTTTTTTCTCTTTTACAAATTTAAAAATCTTTTTTCAGAATTAATAAGCATATGCGTTAATACTTGTCTATGATGGAGTTTATGTCGAGAACAACAAAAAATTTTTCTTAAGATTTCAATTTCGAAATTTTTTGTCATGTGTATACTTTGCTAGAAAAAGATTTTTGAATCTGTAAAAGAGGAAAAAAGTAATTATACAAAAATTACGATTTAGTCGATAATACAGGCTTTAAGATCCTTTTAAACGAACTGCGAATTTAAGACACGCAATCGAATTTATATATTCACATTGTTATATATTTTATTACAAAAATTATATTCACGTTCTAGATGGATCCGAAAGATACAGCCAATCGTACTAATCAGTGTAATCCGACTCATATGCCAAGCGGACCTGGTCACAAGACTGGGTACTCAGGGACGGGTGATAAAGCGGATTTGGACAATCACGCAAAGCAATTGAATCCGAACAATCCCTTATATAAAAAGTAATATGTATTCATGTCTTACAGAGTTGGCGTTGTATTTATAATGTATACGCCTGAATAATTGTATTATGACGTCTGAATATAATATAAAAGACAGCTTAATATTATAAAATATCTTGTGTATTTTTGATTATCTTTTTGCATTTCTAACATGTTCCCCTTCAATATTCCTATTCACTTTGACAGAAGACGAAAAAATTATCCAGTTTATCAGAAATATATTAATTTTAATTACAAACAGTTATTTCACAACTATCTATCGTTAATATAATATAGTTAATAAATGAAGTTTATTTTAATCATAAAAACAATTAGTCTTATGTTTTAATCTTTCGATATATATTATTATTATTTTACGCCCATTGAAGAAGAAATATTTATTTCATTGTTACATATAAATGATAAAGAGGAAGTAAAATCAGAAAAGTTTTCAATCGATATTATCTCTGGATTGTTGAATCCAATATCCTCAAGTAGCGAAATATTCGTCATTCTCTTCCTACGTTGGACCTCGAAACACCTTTATTTTGATCTGCGAAACGTCATCTGCAAACAAATAGCAACTGCATAATTTTTAATAGCATTTATGCTTGCTTGCACCAACGTTACTTTGATTTTAAGCGAGACTGAAAATTCTTTCTGTCTCTGTTTCTTTTTAACTTTAAAATGAGACAAATAGAGCTTTAACCAGATCTTAGATAAGAATAATAATATTATCTCACATTTTTCTTTTCTATAATTCGAACTACTTTGGCATGAAGGTTAGGAGAACTAAATATATAATTTGAACGTTTCCGTAATCGCAAATAATTATCGATGATGCAGTATTATTACCTTTTTTTAAAACTGAATGACGCATTGCACTGCTTGACTCATTGCAGCTAATAAGTAAATATCGCTACATCAGCAGACAAAGTATAACAGAGTGCACTGCAAGAAAATATTGATTCTTTGATTATTTATTTAATCGAATATTTCTGTCGTGTAATATTATGCAACTAAGTTAGATAGAGCGCAAATCTGTAAATATTTCACTTAGATTACAGTCTGACTCTAGAGAAAGACATAACATTTCTCTGACATTTCTCTGACATTTTTTTTCTTTGACGTTTTTCTAAAGAAATATCTCTCAGTCTGAAAAGAAACATATTTGAATATGATATAGGCGTATTAAGTTTATCCGATATTTATATGATTGAACTAGTTAGAGATATAATTATATTAATTGATTAATTAATAATCAATTATTAATCATTATAGAATTATTTTTATATAATTAGATAATTAATTAATTTATTTAAAGTTATTTATATTTATCTAAGTATTTAATTTTCATTTGCAGTTCGCAATTGAGAAATTTAATTAATTTTAATTGTGGTCGATTTAAGTATTTAATAACGAACCAGTCCGAACTAACCATAAACACAATTGACTTCTTTCAAGTGCGATAAAGCTTCTTTGTATTGCTGCGATAAGTAACACTGCAAGGCTAAATAATATAGAACAATGAGTAGATTTGCTTGCTTGAAACATTTTTTTCTCCAACGATAAGCATATTACATAAACGCATATCGTGACATAATTCGCACGTTCTTACATAAGATGATTTTAAATGCAGACATATTACGTCGCAGAAATGCAATTTTAGTAGAAGTGTGGCTGCTATCATAAAAACATTGTCCCGTGGGCAGTGAATCATTGACCAAGCGAGAGGATCTTCACTCTTCGTCGTTTGAAAGCGGCGTACATTTAAAATAATATATAATAATAATTTTTGAGTAATAAATATATTTTTAGATTTGGCTGTTAATGAAGTATACAGTATTTACATTTGTCTTGAACTTTTGGTCCATCAACGTGATCACTTTTAGCTTCGAAATGCTGCGTACATTTAAGTACGTGCCACTTTTGTACAGATATTGTGTAAAACAAGCAAGCTCATCGTTAGCTCATCATCCTAAAAATTATTGTAACACGAACGCGCAACGCAATATAATTTCTCGCATCTCTGTTAGAATTAATCTCACCTCTTCAAGAGCGGAAGTACTTCGTTTTATCCACTTTTTCAGAATCACCTTCCTGGTATTTTAATGCGAATAACTTTTCTCGTTTTTTTTTCATCACGAAAATCTTAATATGAAACATATTTCTGATATAATTAATATATTTCAATTTATGATATTAAATTATATTTTACGTAAAAATTTTATTTGTTGATACTATTTTCCGTAATAATCTCCACTGTTTTCCGAATATAAAATTACTCAATACAATAATGTTGCTCCGTTAAATCGATAAAATAAACATAATGCGACTTAGTTACTTTCGGCATTATTTCCTTAATTCTAATAAAATTAATTATTTGAGATAAATTTTTGTATAATTTTTTAACAATTAAATACTATGATACTTTTCATTGTGATGATTATGAACTTACATGTCTGAAAAGTCATTTTAAATTTTACAAGAGACAAATGGATAAAAAGCTCGAATGACAAACCTGAATGACAAACACAGGCTCGCCAGTTTTCGAAATTAACGGAATACTTTGCGTTATTTCGATGCCCGTCTGAATCGAATATTCGAAATCCAATTGAAGAAATCCTGTTAATTAGTGCCAATTTTGTATGTGTTATTACATATACAGAATGTTTCAAATACTAAATGAATTTGCGTGAAATTCTAAATATTGTATGTATATATCTTTTTTGATTCTTGTTTTTTTAAATTTTTACTCCGTTCTGTATAGAAAATATTTCTTTTCAAACCAGTTTTCTCGATTATACTCGATGTATCATGCATGTATAATTGCGCAACTATAATTACATTCTTAAATGTTAAACAGTTAAAAATATTCGACGATACATTTTGACAATTTCTAAATTTCATCACATGTTTTATACAAATCTTTTTCATTTACTCAACATTGTATTATATTTAATTGCAATGTTATATGAAGATTGAGAACGCAATCATTTGTTAACCAACAAGACAGGCATTTCTTTGTGCGATGTTTGTGATTTTCTCATTTTTCGATTAGATAGAAGATCGACAACATCTTATATTTTCAAAGATAAGAAGATATTCTCTGCTAGTATATTAATTATGTATTTGCTGAAAATGTCTAAAATCGATAGCCAAAACTTTTAAACTTATATCTTTTAATACTATTAATGGTTATATAAGTATAAATTGCGCACTTCTTACCGCGCTGACTCCAAATTAGCCCCCTTAAATCTATATTATTTTATAATTATAAGGAGTCCTTTTATATATATTTCTTTATTTTAAATTGTTATATGTGATTAAATTTATTTTACATAAATATTTTTGCTTTATCAAATTAACACAGACAATTTATCTAAAATGCTATTAATTCGAATGTCAAACAATTATAAATTTTGGCTTACATATTATCAATTTATACAGAAGTATAGTCGTATAGATTATACATATTTCGACATTTTAATCACATTCTTAGAACTCTAATACTCGCAGATTATCTTTATAGATGTGATATGTGAGTCAATTCTTAGAGAGAACTTATTTAATTTCAAGAACTTATCTTTTTTGTCAACTGTTTTATTAGTTTTGCTTTGCATCCAATTCGTAATTTTTATATGATATAGAATAGTTTATAAAACTAGTCTTTCTTTCATTTTTGAAATCTTTATATCCCGGTAAAAAATTTTTCGTTTATGAATATGTATAAATATGTATAAACATACATAAACACGCATAAGTATTCACAAACATGTATAATTATATATGAAATATGTCCATATATATTCATATGTCCTTCTTTCTTTTGTAAATTACTTTTTAGTGTAATAGAAATAATAATAGAAATGTAAAAGCATAAAAAATAATTAATGGGATAATTTTCACATTGTTTTAGAAAAATTTGGAACAATATAAAAGAAATTGCTTATAACGTAATTATACGTTAGTAATTTTTTTTACATTTCTTCAAACTTGATTTTTTTCTAAAACAAAAAGTGCGAAAATTATCTTTTTAATTATTATTAATGTTTTCATATTACTATTATTATTATTCATATTACTATTATTATTTCTGTTATACTAAAAAATAATTTTATAAAAAAAAAGGATGTACGAACATATTTCATGTATACATATTTATGAATATTTACGAGTTTATGTATGTTTATACATATTCATGCATGAAAAATTTTTTACCGGGATATATTATGACGAGAAATGCAATGACCAGCATATTATATTAGCAAGTATTATGATAAATTTTTTAAAATCTGACATTATAGGTATAAGGAAAGGACAGAGAAAATGTCTTTTAAATAAAATAAATTAATCCAAAAATTATGATTAAAATTTCTATTATCGTTGGCTAAATAATTATTGAAAACAATAAGATATTTCATTGTCAACATATATTATCGTGCCCACTTTATAATCTGCAAGCATTTATATATTTAGAGCTTCAAACACAATGCGAAAAAATTGCGATAGCGATAGAAACATGACATGAAACATTTCAACCTATCAGAAATCAGATACACTGGATATACACTTTTTGATAGGGTGAAGTCCTGCTATTCCTATCACTATCGCTATTCCTTCGCTTTATGTTTAAGGCTTAAAAGAGAACTCCATAGAAGTAAATTCTAATCCATGATATAAGAAGACAAGGTGTATCATTCCCGAGGATAGTAAGAGGGTGAATTTGAAGCAAAATTTGATTTCAATATGTTATTGTATGCAAGAAAGTACATAGAGGCCAAAATTTGATTGGTTGTTTCCAGTATTGCTATCACCATTATGCGCAATGGTACACCTTGTATTGTTACATCATGCTCTAAGAAAAGAAATAAATTTCCCCAGACGGATTTTGTTTTCAAACTAACAGTAAAGGTCATGTAGGCTGCGGTCAAAATCTTATTACAAATGCTTTGAAGCGTTTGGTTGACTAATTAGAAATAAGAATTTTACAAATTTACCAATCAAAAATTGCTTTAAAGCATTTGTAGCGTTGACCGTATCCGTATCATGTTTTCGTATCATGTTTTCAAATGAAGCAGAGGAGTTGGCTGCATTGCATTATACCGTATACACAGCGCATTATTGACAAACAAATTTAAAGCTCGTTACACATGTCGTATAACGAGTTTCTGCGATATTGATTAGCTAACAAATAGTAAGAACAGTGTAGTTCATAGTTCTTATTTTAAATTCTTATTTTAAGACCGTCTTAAGTAAGACTGTCTTAAGATGACAATATGGCACTTTGATTGGTTCATGACATTTTAAGATTGTATTTAACACGGTCTTAAATATAAGAATCGAATGAATACTACCGGCTTAAATTTTTAGAGCGTGGTCTCGCTATGCTTTGAAGCATTTGACTGACCAATTAGAAAAATGAATTTTTTTAAATGATCAATCAAAGAACGAATCTTTCAAAGTATTTCTGGCATTACATTGACCATACTTCTAGAATGATGTTTATGTAGGATGCACAAAGATGCTTTTTCATACTCGATACTCATTTTTGAGCAGAAATGAATTGAATATCAAGCGTTAATTTCGAACATATCTATTTTGACGCTGAAAATGAGCGTCGAGCGTCAGCATAAAAAAGCATCTTAATAAATCAACCCTTTCTTTTGCTTTGAAAATGGAATCATCTGGAAGATTTCTCCTTTTTTGATTAGAATTATCTCTAAGGGATCACCTGCATGATGCTTGAAATGGTATAAATACTGCGATCAGTACGAACTTCACTTCATTTTACTTATCAAAACCACCGTAATCATACTGCAAGTACCTCTTGGATCCTTGATCATCATTTACGTAGATTGTATTGAAGGCTTCAATATTTCCAAATCTTTTCATTTAGTAAGACTTTCAGCTAAAAGCAAAAGTGAGTATTTTGTCTCATTAATTTCAATTTATTAATTAATTTTACTCTTAGTGTAGTTTACAAAAAATTAATGATTTTGTGATTAGAATCAGTTTAAGTTAAGAAAGAAATAGCAGCAGTTCTATATAAAATTACGACAGTGCGTAAAGTAATAGTTTATTGTGAAAGTTTATTAAAAAAAAAAACTTCATAAAAATTTATTCAAGTGTCTGTAACATAAAGAAAAGACATATGGCTGCTATTATACTACGTATATTAATACTAGAAATATAACGCAATATGTGTTCACAATATAATATAATTTTTAAAAAATTATTAAATTGAAATTTATAACGGTTCTCTTTTTGAATAAATTAATTATTATGAAAGGAGCATAAAAGTCGACATTATGTATTATTGTGAAATTATTCTATAATATTAAAATGAATAAGTTAAATACAAACGCTTTGATCTTCTTTATGCAGGTCCTCAGTGTTTACAATAATATAATTAAACATAGAGAACTAATAGATTGAAAATATAAAAATTGAATTTTTATAATGATTAGATATAATTATTTTTAAAAAATTGTCTGTCAAATTATATAATTTCACTGTTGCAATTTATTTGGTAATAACCATGGAATTTTTTAACGTTTTTATAAAAATTGTTTTCAAAATCTGCATTTGAATTCCTTCATGTGAATGTTAGATCACAAGAAGCTTTTCCAAATGTTCTATGGCTAATTACATCAAAGAAATAAAATTATGTTGAATCTTTTCCAATCTATTCTTAGATATTTTTAATAAAGATTAAAGTTTCTTGTTGTTTAACAAACCATATAAATTGAGGAATAAATGCAAGCTTTCAAAGTATCAATCATGTAACTTTTTCTTTAAAGCAGAAATGTGGAAAATGAAAATTTTTATGTATGTATACATATATATACATACATTACAAAAATTTTCTCTTTTGAAGCTTTCGCTGTAGAGAAAAAATTACATGATCGATATCCAGAAAATAAATTCTCAATTTTATATATATATATATAAAACTTGATGCTAATTTTCATAATTTTCATACAATTGTTAAGTCACCTAACAGCACACATTATCACTGTATTGTATCCTTATGAAATTAAAAAAAAAGAGGAAATGTGTAAGGTGAGAACGTATTAATGCTCGCGGCGTTTTTAATTGAAATTTATAATGACTTTTTAAATAAATAAATTATATTATAATAGAAAGAAAATATTATTATTAGACGCGTAAAAGCCGCAATATATTATAATTTAGAGTCGGCTTTTATGCTTCTTTTTCTAATAATTAAAAAAATTAATTTTCGTTATTCCTTTTATACACATTAAAAATATTTAATTTGATTTGATAAAAATATTTTATTTTTAAAATATCATGATATATAACTTAGTCATCTTTTAACAACTTTTAATATATTAACAGTGTAGTGTCTAATTTGCGATTGAAAAATCTATATGTAAAAAAATAACACGATAGCTGAATATACACAGTTCATTTCTGAAAAGATGTAAGAAAATATCTTAAATTTTTATTTAAAATAAAATATGAAACGTATTAATCATTTTCTTGCAAATTCTTATCTTTTAATCAATTCAATGTTATATTCCTTTCTTTTTCTCCTTTCTTTATTATTTTTTAATTTTTAGAGCCGTCTGTATTACCGACTAAATTGTAATAATTTTTTTTTCTCTTTTACAAATTTAAAAATCTTTTTTCAGAATTAATAAGCATATGCGTTAATACTTGTCTATGATGGAGTTTATGTCGAGAACAACAAAAAATTTTTCTTAAGATTTCAATTTCGAAATTTTTTGTCATGTGTATACTTTGCTAGAAAAAGATTTTTGAATCTGTAAAAGAGGAAAAAAGTAATTATACAAAAATTACGATTTAGTCGATAATACAGGCTTTAAGATCCTTTTAAACGAACTGCGAATTTAAGACACGCAATCGAATTTATATATTCACATTGTTATATATTTTATTACAAAAATTATATTCACGTTCTAGATGGATCCGAAAGATACAGCCAATCGTACTAATCAGTGTAATCCGACTCATATGCCAAGCGGACCTGGTCACAAGACTGGATACTCAGGGACGGGTGACAAAGCGGATTTGGACAATCATTCAGACCAATTGAATCCGAATAATCCCATATGTCCCAAAAAGACATGAATATTCATATCTTACAGAGTTGGCATTGTATTTATAATATATACGCCTGAATAATAATTGTATTATAATGTCTGAATATAATATAAAAGACACGAGAGCTTAATATTATAAAATGTCTTGTGTATTTTTCATTATCTTTATGCATTCTAAGATGTTTCCCTTCAATATTCCTATCCACTTTGACAAGAAGACGAAAAAATTATCCAGTTTATCCAGATTATCCAGATATATATTAATTTTAATTACTAAAACAGTTATTTGACAACTATTTATCGTTAATGTAATATAATTATTAAATGAAGGTTTATTTTAATCATAAAAACAATTAGTCTTGTGATTTTAATCTTTCGATACATATTATTCGATACATATTATTATTATTATTTTACGCCCATTGGAAAAGAAATATTTATTTCATTGTTACATATAAATGATAAAGAGGAAGTAAAATCAGAAAAATTGCCACATCGACTTATCTGCTGGGTTGTTGAATCCAATATCCCCAAGTAGCGAAATATTCGTCATTCTCTTCCTGCGTTGGACCTCGAAACACCTTTATTTTGATCCGCGGAACGTCATCTGCAAACAAATAGCAACTGCATAGTTTTTAATAGCATTTGGGCCCAATTGCACCAATGTTACTTTGATTTTAAGTGAGGCTGAAAACTCTCTATCTTTTTTTGGCTCTAAAACGAGACAGATAGAGTTTTAAATCTCGTTGACGCAATCAGGTCTTAGATAAGAATACCGCAATATTATTTTACATTTGTCTTTTCTATAATTCGAACTATTTTGGATTAATCTTCACTATATGAAGATTACAAGAACAAAATATAAATTTAAACGTTTCCGTAGTCGCAATAATTATCGATAATGATGTCTGTAAGTATTACCTTTTTTTAAAACTGAATGACGCATTGCACTGCTTGATTCATTGCAGCTAATTGTCGTAAATATCGCTACATTAAGCAGACAAAATATAACAAGAGTGTACTGCAAGAAAATATTGATTCTTTGATTATTTAATCGAATATTTCTGTCGTATAATATTGCGTAATAAAGTCTGGATAGAGTGCAAATCTATAAATATTTCACTAGATTACAGTCTGACTCACCGTCAATCTCATCGCAATTGTGGAGCTAACTATAATAAATTTCTGAATCAAAAACTGGAATTTTATATGCTACAGCGTTTGGCATCTAGAGTTTCTAGAGCATGACCGATCCCGATTTTCCATCCCGCGGTTTGAGGGACCGTTTCTCTAAAGAGAAAGCCGTATTGTCCTGTAAAGGTGAAGGTAACACGTCACAAAGAAGCAAGAACGCGTTATTCTTGTTTTTTTTATAGGCTTTTCACCTGGGTGATTTGTTCATAACACTGAGCGAATTCGTCGTCACGTTGTAAAGACATGTTTAATAGACATAGATATTTCCAAACAGTCACGTTACGATTATCGATCCGATTCGCCTCCGATAAAGCCATCTCGGCTTCCGTGAATCGTTTTAACTGAGATAATTTTCAAATGTAAAAGCAATTTTGCGTATGAAAGAATAATTTGGCACAGAAGTTTTTGTTAGAAATTTTTCTTTCTTTTTAACTTGATTTAATTCACCTCAAAAAAGGCGATTCCTGCTCCAAGCCACGTTTCCGCTGTGGGTGAAGTTTTGCATGCAGAAAGGAATACTTTTAATCCACGCTCGTAATTACCAGCATTTTCGTAATGCAGTCCCATTCTAGTATCGTAATGTTATTATAAATAAATCGATTTTATTTTTTTTCCTCCCAATCGTTTCGCGCATATCGAGACAAATGATTTTACCTGGTTTGTACGAGATGCAAATCGTCCGGTCTGTTAAGCATTGAATTGACGAACTCGTAGCAATGAATAGCATCTGCGAAATTACCCTCTTGAAAATGACAATGTCCCATTAAACTACCTATAGAATAATCCTGAACAAAAGAAATATATTGAGATTTAAATAGAACAAAAATAGAAGACAAATTAATTTGATACGATATTTAATGATTAATTGATAATTAAATCAATTAGAGACATAAATTATATTAATTGATTATTTAGTAATTAATTATTAATTATTATGGAATTAATTTTATATACTTAATTTTATAATTATCTAATATTTAATAATATTAGATAATTAATCTATTTATTTAAAGTTATCTATATTTATTTTTTATCTAAATATTTAATTTACATTTTATAGTTTGTAATTGTGAAACTATAATTGTATCGTCGATGTATTTAAGTATTTAATAATGATGCAAATGGCAAATACAAACGAACCAATCCATAAATACTTTCGGCTTCTTTCAAATACGATAAAGCTTCTTCGTATTGCTGTGATAAGTAACATCGCACGGCTAAATAATATAGAACATGGGTGGATCTGCCTGCTCGAGATATTTCTTTCTCCAACGCTAAGTCAACAAACTATACAAACAAATGACAGCATAATTTTCATTCGCACGTTCTTACGTAAGATATATTTTAAATGCAGACATATTACATCGCAGAAATGCAGTTTTAGTAGGAGTGTGGCTGTTATCATATACACGTTATCTTCTGGACAGTGAATCATTGTCCAAGCGAGAGGATCTTCGCTTGAAATCTCCGTCTCTTTATCGCCGTTTCTCAAACTTTCTTCCGCTATTCGTAACGTAAAATTCATCCCTGTTTAAAAAAAATATATTTCTCGTACATTCTAATCTTATCTTTGCTCTAATACGAAAATATCGACGTTTGAGCCAGAGAAGATACGAAGAATACACAAAAATGTCTATACTTATAAAAAAAACTATTATGAAAAGCTATTGCACTTTCATAAGCTATAAGCTTATGAAAAACTATTTCACATGAGGTGAAGACCGGTCTATGTCGGAACGCATGCGAAGTATGGTTTATATCGAGAAAAGTATTAAGTATGGTTTATGTCATATGAAATTGAAGAAGGGAAATTACACAAATTCAATTAAGGAAAATTAATACATGAATAAATAAGTGCGAGAAACAGGGTTGAAAATCAAGACAATTCCTGTCCTCAATTATACTACTACAAAATTTATGAAAGGAAAATATTGCTATATAGACCTTTCTTCAATTTCATGTGATATAAACCTCTCGCTTTTCTTGATATAAACGGTACTTCCTACTTAGAACTATGCGTTCCAACATAGACCGACATAGTCTTCACGCCTCGCGTAAAATAGACCGATCTTTATTATTATTATTATTTTTTTGATATAAATCTTTCTCCATGTTTTTCTCGATATAGAACTTTCTACGAGGCGTCAGGTGTCGAATATGATGGGTTTGTTATACCTGGACTATAATTTGTGCGTGTGTAAAAAAGATGTAAGATAATCCATCCTTCAATAAATCGAGGATAAAAATCAGTAACAGCTCTCAGAAAGATTTCTGCTTCTCGATAATCCTGATCTTCCGCGAGGATCAATCCGAATGTCAATAAACTGCGGAGAAAAATATTTATTACATGAGATAATTTAAGAATCTATTGCATCTTCCTTACTTTCCGAGTTCAACTAGAAAAGTACACTTGCGTATTTTTACGTACGCGAATTTATCTCGTCTGTTCAAAAGAATCGCTTTACGACAACACTCCCTTGCGCGTTCCGTATCGCTAATTTTCAAGAGAAAAGTCGCAAATTTGGTCCACACTTCGACATCATGTCTATTTGCCGCGATTGCCTGTGAAAAAAATTATGCATAATAATACACTTAATATTTTCTTAATCCTCCTCGAACCAGATGGAAAAATCAATTTGTGAGTATATCTCATACCCTATGCTATATTTCATCATAAATACAGATACTATAATTTAGTATGATTGATAACAACGCAGTTGCATGAAATCGGCAAAATGCGCGCGATACTTTTTAAAAAGATATTATAGAAATTCATCTTGTTGGGATATGTCACACCCCACCTGGTTCACGGAGGGTTAATATAAATGATTAAGTTTATGTACAGTCTGATAATGTCGTCTTGCATCATCTATATGACCTAATTCATAAGCCTCTTCAGCATAGAAAAATAATTTTTTAGGTTTTACAGTGCTCAGCGAATCATCGTCTTCAAGGCGGCTTTCGACGATTTTGTTGATGGCCAGATGCATTTGTTCGACGACATACGTATATACGGATGCTATAAAATTCTGTACATAAATTCTAGTTTGCTAGAGCTTTTATTTATTTTCAATTGTGTCTAAATAAATTCTTAAATCTATATCTATATTTGAGTATGTTGTAATATATAATAATAATATATATTAGGTGTAGTAAAAAGAAATCCATTATTTTTCCATTCAATTTCATGCAAAAATAATGGATTTCTTTTTACTACATTTAATATATAAATATAATAGAGAATAATCGGTCAAAGATATTATGAATAAAATATATATTCTTAAATTTAATTATCTCAGATGTGACTGTGCGAAACATTCGGACATTAATCCTCAATCAATCTGAGACGCTAATAATGTAAATATGACAAGATGCCGAAACATTGTAATAATAATAATTTTTAAATAATAAATATATTTTTAGACCTGGCTGTCAATGGAGTGTACAGTATTCATGTTTGTCTTGAATTTTTGATCCAGCAACGTGATCACTTTCAGCTTCAAAGTGCTGCGTATCTTTAAGTACGTGCCAGTTTTGTACAGATATTGCGTGAAACAAGTTAGCTCATCCTGAAAATTATTCAAGCAGTAACAAGCACACGAACGCGCAACGTAATAATTTCTCACATCTCATTGTTGAAATTAATCTCACCTCTTCAGGAGGGAAACAGTTCATTTTGTCCACCTTTTCTAAAGAATCATTTTCCTGAGCTTTTAATACGGATGACTTTTCTCCTTTTTTTTCATTACAAAAATCCTAGTACAAAACATATGTTTCTAATATAATTAATATATTTTTATGATATTAAATTATATTTTATGTAAAAATTTTATTTGTTGATACTCTGTAACTTTCCGTTATAATCTCCACTATTTTCCGAATACAAGTTGCATATTGCTGTTCCGCTAAATCGAGAGAATAAATGTAATGCGACTTAATTTCTTTCGACTTCATCATCTCCTCGATTCTAATGAAATTAATTATGTAGGATAAATTATGGTATAATTTTTTAACAACTAAATACTATGATACTTTTTATAGTGATGATTATGAACATACATGTCTGAAAAGTCACTTTCAAGTCTACAAGGAACAAGTGGATAAAAAAGCTTGACCTCGATTATGACAAACACAGGCTCGCCAGTTTCCGAAATTAACGGACTACTTTCTGTTGTTTCGATACCCGTCTAAATCAAATATTCGAAATCCAATTTGAAGAAATCCTTAATTAATGCTGATTTTTTTTATGTGTTACATATATACAGAATGTTTCAAGTATTAAATGAATTTGCGCGAAATTCTAAATATTGTATGTATATCGTGTCAACCTTCTCTAGTTCTTGTTCTTTTAAATTTTTACTCCGAGGTTCTATATAAAAAATATCTTTTTCTAAACCAGTCTTCTCGGCTATACTCGATGCATCATGCGTGTACAATTGCGCAATTACATGAGTGCTTTTTACTACAGAAAAATTAAAGGAGGAAAGTATTAAGTTTTTCAATAACAATATGATTATTTATCATATATTAAAATGATTTGTTCACACTTACTTCCTGGAAAAACAAGTTCTGATAAATCGACGTAACACTGAAAAAGTTGATATTCACTCAATTCTTCTACGTTTTGTTTAATGTTGCTCTTTTCCGTGATCTTTTTGCTTACCATAAATTGGAATGGCCAATATTTATACCTTCGAATATAATTATGATATTTAACATGAATTCTTCGATTTTTTATACGAAAGAAATTTTAATGAACATGTACTTGACAAGATGCTTCTTCATCATTTCGCTTCCTACATCCCACAATATACTGCGATTCATAAAGTTCCATTCGATTCTAGGCTCGTCCTGGCATACCTTCCTCTACAAATTACGCATTATTCTGCGCTTCATTGTACAGTTAATTTATTAGAAATCAAATTGCAAAATCAAATTGTTCCTACTTGTAAGTCGAGTTCTACGTCGAGCATGTTTTTTATATGTGCGTAATCGTAATCGAGTTTATACTTCGACAATCTAGCGCGACTCTGTAACTTTGATAAGCTTCGCCATCGTTTAGTTCTCTCCAGATCACGATATTTTGTCCATTTACCATCTTCGAATTTTACATTTTCCGAAAGCTGCGATAAAGAGTTTTTATTTATACAATATAATTATGATTAATTTTATTTTGCATAAATATTTTTGTTTTATCGAATTAACACACGGAGAATTCATTTAAAACGTTGTTAATTTGAATGTCTAACAGTTGTAAATTTTAATTGACTTATATTATATATAATTAATTTAAAAATGCAATCCTCTTTACAAATATTTGTTTTGACATTCTAGTCACTTCTTAGGATTCTGATATTTGTATTTATCTTTATAGACGTGATATGCGAGTCAATTCTAAGTAACTTATCTTTTCTGTCCACGTTTTATTGGCATTCTTGCGCATCTAGTTCGTTATTTTTATAAAACTATTTTTTCTTTCATGTACAAATCTTTATATATGTTATAATGAAAAATGCAAAGAACAGTATATTATAATCAAAATATTATAATCAGTTTATTTTTAATCTGATGTATTATATAAGGAAAGGAAAGAGAGAATGTTGTCTTTTAATTACTCTTAATCAAATTAATTAAAATTAATTGATCCTAAAGTTATAACTAAAATTTCTATTGTCTTTAGCTAAATAAAAAATTAAATTATTAAAAACAATAAGATATACCTTATTGTCAACATATATTATCGTGCCCGCTTTATAATCCGCATCTTCGGTAAAAAAAGTTGGTGGATTGTAGATACTTTCCACCGTAATACTTAGGAAATTAATTTCTGCTTGCGAAGAAAATATCTCCTTGTCATCATATATTACTGTCGCGTTTAATAAAGGAAGATTTTGCCACGAGATCGCCTTGCCATCAAACGAAAGATGTGGCGTTTGCACTATTAATCTTTCAACGAGCAATTTTTCACCTAGTGGTCAAGGTTGTTAGAATTATTTTAAGTGCAGTATCTCGACTTTCTCCATGTCAGCGTGATAAATCATTACCTAGTAATATCGGCATTAGATCGAGAGTGCAAAAACCAATTACGCTTGATGAAGTCGACATTTGCTGTGGAACGTTCGCTGTTATTTTCGGCTTGGATTCCGTAACTGATCTGTCAGAATCAGGTACATGTTGATCTTGGACATCACTCGTTACTTTTACTGATAAAACAATGATTTACCTCAATCGAAATAATTATTAACTTACTAATATAATTATAAATTATTTATTGATATGCATGCAAATATGTCGTGACATAAAAGAGCAAATTATTTACTTAAAATCGGCGTGGATACGATCGAACCTATATTGTTGTGGTTAACTATAAATAAAAATTCGACCTCGAAGTTGACGTCGTAAACTTGCGGTGGTTCCTTGAAACCCGGATCGATAATGAGAGGAGTACTTTCTCCGAGCACTACGTCATTATGTATCACGATAAACGATATGCCAGTTTCTTCTTTCACAGTCTATCTTATAAACAAATTTTCTCATGATTATGCTATAATTAAATTGTACGAAAAAAAACGTACAATGTTTTCAATGGAATCTATAACTATTTTTATGCTCCTTTTAATTGGTTCATCTTGAATCAAAGATTCTTCCATTTTTATATAGAGGTATTCGTATATAATATTGAAAATATATTTTTCTGCTGATTTGTCAACTTTTTTCAAACGGTGAAAGAGCTTAACATTTTGATACTGCGAGTTTAATAAAATAACCTTTAATAATTTAATAATAATGATAATAGTCGCGATTTTATTTTCAATTGTTTACTGATGCTGACTTTGAGTCAAGGAATTGTTTTATCTTGAATAATGTAAGTAAAATACATTTTCTGAATTGCAATATTATGGATATTAAAATTTC
>NW_017259251.1:492133-501692 GCF_001594045.1 Atta colombica
TAACAATCGAATTTACAACAAAAAAAATATATGGAATTAACGAATCTAAACTTTCGGCTCACGAAAGCATTAGCGATTAGCTGAAATAGATTCATTGCCGTCAGCAATGAACTCCTTTCCTCAGGAAAATTTCCGTATATATATATATATATTTTTTTTTTTCTTCCTGCAACTCGTTAATGTAGAGTTGGTGAAGATAATAGCGAGATAACATCGTTTACTCTTTTCGAAACACGTGACAATTTTTCAAATGAAGTGTCGACGACACTTCACGAACATTACAATGTAATTGAGCTACAATTGCATAATTTATGATCACCGACGTGAAGGCACTACAGTTCTCCAATGTATTTGTGCCGAAGCGCATCCTTTATACAATCATATAAAAAATTATTATACATGCGTATATGTATTAAAGTTACAAGTATCAAAACTTCATCGCGCGATAAATTCATCGATGAAAAACAAGATCGAATTTGTCATGACGCGAAGATGGGGAACGCTCCTCGAGTTTTTCTTGTACCTTCCTTAACTCTTGATCTTCGAAGTCACATCTCTCGCTCTATTTAATTTCAAGGAGGTAAATATACAGCGCGGAGGAAAGAAAAGTTATTTATATGACTACTTGTCGACATCTTTTTCGGCGTATACGTTGTAGAAAATTCATGTCTATGCCGTAAATTGGCTTCTAATGAATAATAATAAAAACATCCTGCGTGATAAACAGTCTTTTGAGATAGTCCGAGCAACGGTAAGATGGCTAGATTACATCGAATACAGATTTAATCGAACATTCAATTATAAGGTCTTCATAGTTTTATCGATGTGTCTCAACGTCGTTTCGGGTACCGCGTCCGTTAACGCTTTACGAAACCCTTCGCAGCGAGTCAGTCGCCGAAACATCCTTTTTGCATGATTTCTGGAAATTAAAGTCATTACAATCATGATTATGATGCTACACTGAAAAAAAATTTACTAAATTTTAATAAATCATTTGTTTGAATAGTAACTAAATATTTATTAAAAATAGTATTCTTATATCAAATAAATATATGTACATAAGAACTGTTAATGTTTTGATATAACTATCATTTTTTTATTGCAAATAAATATTTATTAAAATTTAATACATTTTTTCTTATTAGTGTATTGACTTCGGACATGAGAATGTATATTACTGAGTCTAATTGTAAATTTACTCACCTTGCGTCTAGATTTCCATCCATCAACAACTTTGCGCCCGTGTTTAACAACTTGTCCCTCACGTCGCGTGGTAAGATCATAATATGATCAGGTCCAATGCGATCGGTGATGTCCGACAACAGTCGTGCAGTCGCCGCGCGAACGATAGCATTTTGATGACTGAAGAATAGGAATCACAATATAGAGATCAGCTTTGTCGCACGGAAAAACGTTTCTCAATCTCAAGGAAACTGCGGACTTACCTGGCTCCTCGAAGTACGATGATACCAATGGTTTTATGAGGCGGAAGATACTGCACCATCTGATCGAGCGCTGAGTTACTGTCCGATCGAAGAAATCGATTCGTATCAGCTGTTCTGTGTAACAACGGTCCAGCTATGTCGTCCAGATCCTAAAAGCAAAACATGAAGAAGATGTTCAATAAAATATAAAAAAAGTGCTTAAATTTCTATGCGAAACGATATGCTTGATATCTACCTAATCAATACCCCGTATCTGAGAGCTGAAAACGTCACCGGCAGCGAGACATGCGGCTCGTGCTACTTGCGATCGAAGATTCTTTATATGTCGCCCTAAAAGCCTTCCTATCATTCCGGCCGCACAGATGTCCAAATCCTCCGGATGCTGCTTCGAGATCTGTGACAGGGCTTTCAGACCTTTCATCGTTATTTCCCTAAAACGCAGGATATAAATGCTGAATAAAAAGTTCGTTAATTCTTGTTCATTAATTATTCCGACAATGAATTATTCAGACAACGAATAACAATGATTTACCTATCATATAATTGTGCTGATATTGACATAGATTTTACAAGATTGACACATACCAGTCTTTATTCTCAAGCTGTGAAAAGCACTGCTGTACCATCCGTTTGGATTTTTCTGATGGTTTCTCCATAACTCTTTTGTTGGAAGGCATTCGACACCTACTAGAACCGCGCACTGGTACTTTTGAGGGCATTCTTCTACGCGGTTCGACATCTTCCGCAGGTTCAGACTGCAAGAGAGTTCCAGAAATGTTAATTTTGTGTGTGTGCGTTCTATTAACGGAAAGAATGATTTTGCTAAAGTATTTAAAAATTTAGATACAGATATAAAAATAAATTTTATTGGACTATTAAAATAATTATGTAAAACACTCAAACTAATTGTTAGAATGTCAAAACTTTTTAAACCCTCATAAAAATTTTTCTTATAATTTTTATATGAACTAGAACATTTTTCAGAAATACTTAAAAATATACTCAGAAATATTCAAAAAGTTTATATTCTTCTCTCGGAAATTTTCATACAAATGAATTATGAAATATTCTGAAATTTCTCCCATAATTTTTAAAAAGTATTTTTAAATTTTTAGATTTTATAATACATTTCAGAAATTAAAAAATCTTAAAAATCTCTCTACGATATTTTATAATTAACATATATGAAAATTTTTGAAAAAAATGTAGATTTTCTGAGAAATATTCCAATTCGTATAAAAAATGTGAGAAAGTTATAAAATTATAGAGAAATTCTAAAAAATTATATAGAAATTTTCATACAAGTGAATTCTGAAATATTATATGAAAAATTCTGAGAAAAATTTTCATCGAGGAATACAGATCAGAAAATAATTTGGACTGTAAAAATAATTATACATATGTAGAAAACTCAAGCATAATGAGCAATGCTATAAAAAGTTTTCATTCTAACAATTAGTTTAAGCGTTTTACATATTAGGTGTACAACTTTGCTTCCGCCGTTTTTCTATCGATGGCTTTAGCAGAAAGTGGTGGTCGAAATAAATAGATCATAGACGTCATACAATAAACTTGGGCATCTGTCAACATAACCCCATAGAGATATTAGTCGATTTGTGTCTGCACCATAAAGTTATTCTCGATTGAAAATGTCAGTTTACGAGCCAAATTCTCGTCATTTGCGGGAGGCTTTAATTTTTTGCTTCAATATAAAGAAATCTGCGGCTGAGGCTCATCGAATGCTCTCAAATATTTATGGTGAGGCCGCTATTAGTGAAAGAACGTGTCGTGAGTGGTTTCAATGCTTCAAGAACGGTGATTTTGACGTCGAAGACCGGCATAGCGGTAGAAGAGAGAAGGTTTTCGAAGATGCAGAAATGGAGGCATTACTTGAGCAAGACTCGTGTCAAAATCAAGAAGAATTGGCACGATCATTGGGAATGACTCAACAAGCCATTTCAAAACGCCTCAAAGCCATGGGAATGATTCAGAAGCAAGGAAATTGGGTGCCATACGAATTGAAGCCGAGAGATGTTGAATGGCGTTTGCTTGCTTGTGAACAGTTGCTTGAAAGGCAAAGACGGAAGGGATTTCTGCATCTCATTGTGACTGAGGACGAAAAATGGGTTCATTACGATAATCCCAAGCGCAGAAAATCATGGGGAGTTCCCGGCCATGCTTCCACATCGAATATTCACGACTCCAAGGTCATGCTCTGTATTTGGTGGGACCAGCTCCTCGTAGTGTATTATGAACTGTTAAAACCGACTGAAACAATCACAGGCGATGGATATCAAACGCAATTGATGCGTTTGAGCCGAGCATTGAAAGACAAACGGCCGCAATACAACGAGAGTCACGATAAAGTGATTTTGCAGCATGACAATGCTCGACCCCATGTTGCGAAAGTAGTCAAGACATATTTGAAAACGTTGAAATGGGAAGTATGAGTCCTACCCCACTCGCCATATTCTCCAGACGTTGCTCCCTCTGACTATCACTTGTTTCGATCAATGATCTGGCTGACCAGCACTTCCGGTCTTATGAAGAAGTAAAAAATTGGATCGATTCGTGGATAGCCTCAAAAGATGACCAGTTTTTTCGACGCGGGATTCGTACGCTACCCGAAAGATGGGAGAAAGTAGTGGCCAGCGATGGACAATACTTTGAATCATAAATGTATAACCAGTTTTTTACAATAAAGCCTCGAATTTCGGAAAAAAAACGGCAGAAGCAAAGTTGTACACCTAATAATTATTTTAATAGTTTAACAAAATTTATTTTTATATCTATATCTACTTAAATTTTTAAATACTTCAGCAAAATCGTTAAACAATTCTATGTTAAAATTCGATAAAGAAATGTCTCTTTGCTATTTACATCATACCTCAATCTTCAATATTCCTGGCTCCATATTAGTTTCACTCGCACTATCTTTACTTTGTCTGTCCTCCAAAGTATCGTTTATGCTGGATTCTTCTTCCGTGGACTAAAAATATCATAATTATATCTCAATGAGAATGTGCTCTTCAATATGCAGTTTAATTGTATAAAAACATTTTACCTCCTGAATATTAATCTTATTATGTGGATTATCATTTTCGACATTTTTCGCATTCTCATACTCGTCAGTTTCGTGAGAATGGGGCCTCGATGCGATGATAATTGCCGGTGAATCACCGACTATGCTGATGTCTATGGGTGGATGACCAACGATGTTCAATGATCGAATGGAAGCATCCTCGTCAGGTACTATGGAAGCGACTATTCTCTCCTCACTCAAATCCTTTGAATCTTCGATCTAACATTCGAAATATCCAACGTTAAATAAAATGCCATTAAGTAAAAATATATATTAAAAGGAACTTGTATTAATTTGATTTAATACAATTTAAAATATGCGATGATCGCGCATGAATTTTACTTGCATTTACTATCAATGATATATGAAAGAGAAATGTAATTCTCATATATATTTATTTTTCTGTGATTTATTGTCTACTGACCAAATTGCGCGAACCACAGCGAGAATTTCGCTTGATCGGCGAGTTAGAGATTGGCGAGTGATGAGCACTGTGATTAGGCGACAGGTACAGTGATTCTGATCTCTTGGGATTGATTGTAACCTTCGATTGTAGCGATTCCTTGAATATTTTCGTGTCTTCGTAGGGTAGAATTCGCTCGTTCGATAACACGGACACGACTGACCTTCTTCGCGCGCTCGACCTGTCGTCCTCCGATTGTTCGGGAACGCCAGAGCTGCTTTCTGTGCTTCTATTGCAATTTTCATCTACGGTTATTAGCTCGTTGTGATTCGAATGCCTGGAAATCGATCCGATTCGACTCGCCGGTTTCATGTCATCTTCGCTACTCCATTCCTTTGACACTTCGTCCACGGTCGATGCTTCTGCCATTGTGATTAGATATTCCATTTTGTTGGTATCCAACGGCGTCTAAAATTTTTTGAAAAAATTATTGGGATCATATAATAGCTGCATTCTATTTAATGCTCGCAACGCTCGCGAACATCGTTTGTCCTTGTATAATATTTAATAAATGACAAGGATGAAATAATTCTACGAGCGTTGTGAGCATTAAGTGGAACACAGCCAATGTCTAATTATCTTAACTTACATTTGTAGAAAGAAATATCTGATAAACAGAAATATCTGATAAAAATAACAGTATCTGAGCTCGCATTCAATGACATCTCCCCGTATTAAATACATTTCAATGACGATGACATTTTTCTTCAGACATAATGTTATTATATAAACTTCACTTTACACGCTCTATAATTCACGATAGAATTCGAAACACACTTCTATTTATAATTTTCTGTATCAAATGATAAATACAATTATAGATGAGAAAATTTTCTCTTATTATAAGAAATATGACATCGAATACGTAGGTTAAATTGTAATTTATGTCACTTATATATGGACAAGATTTGCTTGCCTATCCGATTGGACATGATTCTATTCACAGCTCTTATAGATTTTCAATTTTCATTATACCAGATGCAGTTGACCAATCACACGTTATTCCCTGTACATTGTACATATTTGATGCGTTTTTATATTTATAAAAATAGACTATATAGAGCATTAATTGTAAATTTATAATTCTAATTATTCATATTTTTTCTGTATTATACAATACGCATAAAATTATAAATAGAATTCTGTCTCGCGAATTCTATCGCGAATTATACATTGTCTTTAAGTGGGCTTGAATATCTGTACAATAGATACGTAGCTGAATAACTTCAACAAATTTCAAGTAGATTCTATTTGAATTCTAATCTGACGTTTAATTACCGTAATATTTAATGTTGAAAAACAAAATGATGTGTCAAATGACAGACTCCGGCTAAATTTTCGCTGAGGAAGTAACGACTCCATATATGCGAAAAAGTCTATTACTGAATTACTCTTCGTCGGTGGTGGGCCCTACGTAAAGATTGCGATTTGCAAGTTCGATTTTTCAGCAGTTCAACGCGCTATGAGAGGAAAAAGAATGTTATTAAAAGCGATAATTTCTTACGAAAAAAGAATCGACATCGTCGTGAGTGGCGCTCTGACAATTCGTCGTTTGTTGCGTGACAACGTCGAACGCCGGATCGTCAGCGTTTTGACTCCGCGGGGTCGATGATCCGCTATTGTCATTGCCATTGTAATCTCGCAGTGTCGCGTCCTGATCTTCCTCTCGTCCCGGTTGATCATTCCTGGAAATGTCCGATGACGAACTGCTCGCGCTTTTCGGACGTTCGCGCGCGCCGATTGAGAAGGAACGCAGAAACTCTGGGAATTCAGAACGTTTAGACATGTTATAATACGTGCTCATTGAAGATATATCATTAAACATTTAAGAAATCTCATTAGCAGATTTTAGAAATTTGTTAAAAGAAGGGCCATTGGCGGTGCCACAAAATTTTTTAAAAATCAAATGTACAAAAAGATAGAATAAAGATTTTTGGAATATCAAAATTGTAATGAAGCGTTTTAGAAATATTAAAAATATGTAAAAACATTTTGCTATAAATATTAGCCACTCCGTAGATTCTAGTGTAAGAAATTAGTCTTATCGTGGAATTTTCCGTCTATATGTTTATAAATATCGCGAGCCTTGATAGACATTAATTTAAATGTGTTGCAATTTGGAAGATTAGACGGGCTATCGATCGGACTTTCTGCTGCAGCGCGACGTTCGATCGTACCTTAGACTTGACCAGCGGAATATTGATTACCTCGACCCGCGCGTCAGCTAGGTCTAAACTCTATATGCATGCACAATGACGAGGTGAAGAACCTTTCGTCCCATTTCGCCCCCTGTGTTTCCAGCGCTGCACGCTTCAGGCCGAAAGTCTACATTGTATTTAATTTATTGTGTGTATCTTTGCTGAGAACGCAAGTTCCTTTTAGTACAGAGCGACATTCCGATCGATGTACGAGATCGATGTGCGATACGATGTATCATATTTATTAATCAGGATTCGTGAAAGATAATCATCTATATCCACGAAGAGTGTCTTTCGATAATTTTTTAAATTTAAGCGAAAGAAAAAATATAGATTACTCAGTTTAATTAAATGTCAAAATAAAAATTAAGTTGAAAATATCATAGAGCTTCCTGGCGAACGTTTTTTTTTTTGAGAAAGAAAGTATTATATACCTTGATACCGCGATTCCTCCTTGTTTGAATTTTGTACATGGTAGCCTTTCGCATCGGGCGAGAAGTGA
The DNA here is from genome assembly GCF_001594045.1 of Atta colombica. Lineage (NCBI taxonomy): Eukaryota > Metazoa > Arthropoda > Insecta > Hymenoptera > Formicidae > Atta > Atta colombica. The sequence continues at coordinate 499,824 of NW_017259251.1, forward strand.
CGCTTGTTTTGTGTATTGTATTCCTCCTCATTCACCATCGTCGTCTTATTACTGTAAGAGATGCAGAAATAGAAATCGACTTAGAAATAATTTCACATGCAATCATTACGCGACATATTTCAATAATGGCAGAGTTAGCGCGCAAAATGATATTCACGCGAACTTTAGTTGCATAGCTGCATGTTTATAAGCTGAAACACGACAAATCTATATTCCAGAATAGCAAATCGTGGTAAATAAAACACGATCATATCAACACCAACGTGTCTTTTATGCTTGAGCATATTAATATAATGATGTTTAAATTGACCGATTATTTAATCAAGCCTAAGCTTGATGAACTTTTTTCAAAATGAGGTGATTATCTTTTTGTAGTAACGTTTTAGGCTTTTAATAAACTTTGTTTAATAAGCTTTTTAATAAGTTTTGTTTTACACTGAGCTTTACATTGAGCAAAAACGTATTTTTTGAACAATATTTGAAAAGAACTGACTGAATATTTACTAAATGTATTTAATTTTTGATACAAGAATTATTCATTTGATATAACTATCATTCTTTCATTCAATAAATATTTATTAAGTAATTATAATATCGTAAGTAAATATTAAGTTAATACTATTTAAACAAATATTTATTAAAATTTAGTATATTTTCAGTACATTTTTTAATACAAAGATTTATTAATATTTAATACATTTTTTTTCAATGTATCAACTCATGTCATTTCTCTTTCTTCGATCGATATCATATCGACATCATTTTCTTCTCATGAAGAATAAAACATTATCTTCATCGGCAGTGCTTTCGAGGTTTTCAATATTAATGAACTATTATACATCTATTATAAATCGCGTTACATCCTTCATTCTCCTCAAATCCGCGATGGACAACATACATCGTGTCGCTGTTTCGATTCAATCTCAAAGCGATGACCGGCGTTGTCGTTGTGGTGATGATGGTCGAAACGGACGCATTGCCATCCTCATCGTCGTTGTTGTCGCGGCCAACATCGACTGATTTTCTGCATCGGAAGACACACGGACAACAAAAGAGAACGACGTTCGCGATTTTGTATTCGCCGAATCTGCTTGCCGGTCGTACCTCGCCGACGAGGGCACCGTTCTCCTTCATCTTGATCGACCAGAACTTGAAGATCATCCCGCACAAAACTTGAAGTTCATCTCGCGATGCCTCGTCGACGGTCTCGTATGAAAGTTCTCGGTCGCGGCCGCGAAATGCATTTCGTTTCATCCGATGGATTGACCCTCGGGGTCAGCGAATGCGATGTCATGGTTTGAACGACTTGTTGCAATTCTGTCTCATAATCGTTCTTGCAATCGTATCCGTTTGCGAATTACAAAAAATATCCGCCTTTATAAGTAAAAAAAAAAATCACCGTTTTGTGACAAAAAAAGAACGGTTTTGCTGAAATATCTGAAAATTTAGCTATATATATATATATATATATATACAACAAAATTATTTTCAGATATCTAGCTAAATTTTTAAATTAGGTATCTCAAAAAAGTGATCTTGCAGTTATAACGAAAATTATCTAATTATAAATACGAAATATTAGCTAAAATAGACAAATTTCTAGCAAGTACTTGGATATATATTGCATCTAATATCTCATATAGATGATAGAGATAGAATTTAGATTTGTGTTATAAATTCTGTGCGCATGATACATAATTTTCTAGATACAAAAAATAATATTAGGTGTACAACTTTGCTTCCGCCGTTTTTTTTCCGAAATTCGGTCGAAATAAATAGATCATAGATGTCATACAATAAACTTAGGCATCTGTCAACATAACCCCACAGAAACATTAGTCGATTTATGTCTGCATCATAAAGTTATTC
>NW_017259251.1:501792-509738 GCF_001594045.1 Atta colombica
TTAGACACAAAAAATAATAAGTAATAATTCTAGCTGAAGCATCAAAATATTTTTTGCGTATATTTCAGTAAAAATTGTTCTTTCCGAGCATTAAAATTTTATTGTTCAACTGACCTTTTTACGATATCTATTAGCGTTTCTAATCTTATCTTTCAATATATGAATCTTTTTGTTTCTTTATTTAATTTTTTTAATATCTTATATTATTCAGGAAGTAATTAATAGTGTATAGTATAATAATATGGTAGAAAAGGTTAAATGTTGCCAAGTTTCGATCTTTCGCAATCGTTAGAAGAAATAAGTGTGCGAGCTCTGAAGAATCAATCGATACTAATGACAATTTCAAACATCGGCGAACGCTCTACTCAAAACGCTCTGCGTGTTACGATATGTGCGATATGTTGGAATATCTGAACTGCGAAACGTGAAAGATCGAGCTGCAAATTAATTATCGATCAAGTGTTCAAGAAACTTGTATTCCAAAAACATTCACTCGTATGTCTTGTTTACGAATCCTCTTTTTGTCTACTTTTTTTCATTCCATTTTTCACTCACTCCTGCATTGGACGTTTCCATTCTCGAGTATTATTATTTTCTAAATTCTTTGAAATAAAATCTTAAAAATCTCTAAAAAGTAAAAACTGAGCCAGTCGTAAAAGAACTTAATTTTTTTAAGAGCGGGGTTGCACTCTTAGAGAGAGATTCATAGAGTGAGATTCACTCTAAAAGTTTTAGGTCATTAGTTTTCATAGATTTTTATATAATATTTAAGATTGTCTTAATAGTTTTAAGACATTATGAACCGATCAGAGAACTGCATTAGAATCTTTAAGGTTTACGAACAAGGTCTTAAAATAAGAATAAATTTAAAGGGTAACTTTCTCGTAAGTTCTCGTGTATAAGAATATATTATTTTATTTTTTTTTTAACATACTATTCGCGCAATGTTACGATACATTGCAACTCGAGAGTTGTGTTAAATCGCATCACATATTCTCGCGAATCGGTCGAATCCGCAATTATCCTATGACTGTCATGTACGGTATGTCGAACTAACAGCGATTCGATCGAGATTACGATGCTCATCGTTCTGCCATCTGCAAGTAGCAACTTTTTAAGGGCGAGCCTTGCGTAACGCGAGCAGTTTTGAGAAATCCACGTGTTCACGTTCTCGCACTCGCTGTCATTCGATTAAATGACAGAGGTTGATGACACTTGCGCGTAATGTCAAACGGGCTCAATTAATTTGTCGGTCAATTATTTTCTCGCGATGGACCTTTTATGAAGAGCGACAGGAAATAGCGAACACGGACCATGTTTGACGACAAGGAGACATACTTTATAATTGCGAAGAATACGCGCTTGTAACAATCGACGACGTACGCACGACTGTGGCACGACTGTAGCAGAGACGGTAAGCGTCCCGACGCTGACCGCTGCCACCGCCATCCCCACATCGTCCCCGCCCCATGTCCGTTCGCCTCCCCGATCTCCGCACTTTACTTCTTTTTAACCGTAGAGAAGAGGGCGAGAATAATATGCGAAGTTTAAGAAACCGAGGTGCGATTCCAATCTTTAAAAACATGCAAAAAATGAAACAGAAACACGAATGAAAACAAGTGATAACACTCTCTGTAAAATTTTTAGGATAAATTGTTATATTGAAGAGTGAAATCTCACTTTTAAAAATTGAAAATTGAATCACTCTTTTTTAAGACTGGCTCAATTTTCTGGCTCTTTAGAGATTCCACTCCAAAGAATTTAGAGATTAGAAAGGAAACGAGGAATTTAAAACATAAATTTTGCAATCATATAATAAAAATGTGAAATTGAAAACTCAATTTGAATACATGAAAAATATATAATAAATCTTCTTTTGAATGTTCTTGTCTCGTGGACATTTTCTATAATACGAAGACTTAGATATCATTCTTTCAAGGCTCCCTTATGAGACCATAAACCAGGCTGACCATAATTCACCCTTCTCCCCTCACGTGGTCACGAAAGAAGGGTTGGCAGAGTCATGCGATCCGAATGAAACGCGGTTAAAAGAGGTTGAAAGATGCCAAGCGCATTTATCGTTTTTCCTCCACGGGTTTTGGAGTCTTCAAGTTTCTTATAGCCTCGAGGATATCACGATATTAAAATTGTACTTAAAAAACGAGGCTATTATCATTCATAATTATCATAATTAAATTATTATCATAATTAATTTTAATTTAGAAATTTATTCGAATTACCGACATGCTAAAGTGAAATTCCCGAGCATCTCATCGGTTCAGTCATGCAATTTCTCTTGCGAAAAATCGATGCGATGTTTCGAAGAAATCAAGTGCAGTGAATCAGAAGTTACACACTCGAAGAATTTTTTTGCTTTCAGAAAGAAATTCGTTTACTTTTCGCGAATCAAATTCAGATGATGAGAATTCAATACTGAGCCAATTTTTTGCGACTCAAGGATACATAAAGTATCCTTTTTTTTTATGTCCGTCATTATAACGTTATATTCCGGGATAAACGATATTGAATAGGGATTAGTGGCTGCGTGCCGGTTTAGACGTAAAATATTCAATGAGGAAGAATATACGATAAGAATGGACGATAGTACGACAAGGCGTTTCGACAATCTACAATAGTAGTCCCGCATGTTACACACCATGCACACAACACCCGCGTCATTATATCCGTTGCATTTCCAGCTACTGCGAATTTTCAGTTATATAACTTTTGCACGGAAGACGAAACGATTGAAGCATTTTTCTATCGTGTGGCACGCGCGCTTTTCTTTGTCTTTTCATATTTTTTTCTTTTTTTTAATTTTATCGACCGACTAATTCGAGCGGTCAGAAAGTCCACTTGCGATATAGTGGCATGTTTTGCGAATTATAAAGGCGAGTTAAATGTTAAGTCGCAATTCTTGCAATCTTGATGAGGCAACGAAACGGAAAAGTTGCACATTTATATGTGTATATAAATTTAGAGCCGATCAGAGTATATCGGCTGCAAAAATCGCTGGCATGCAAGGCGATTTTTGTCGACCTAAAATTCACCGCTCTATCGACGATTTGGATCTTGCCACACACGTTAAGTCTTAAAAATAATGTGTGTCATGTAGAAAAATTGAGATTAAGCGAAATATGAGGTCGCGTACCTTGCCGGATCGATAATATTACAATTGCTATTACAGCTTATATTATTATTTCAAGCATGTGAAATATTGTTAGAGGTGAGTCTCCGATAATTTTTGTTCCTTTACTGCAAATTCTTGCAAGTCTCATTTTATAATACATTTTCACAAACCGATATCACACCGAGTGTTGATATTTTAACGACTTTAAAAAGGATCACGTGGTCAAAATTGACGAATATCAAGCATCAATTTTGATCATGTGATTTCAGTGTAGATTTATTTTGGAATTTAAAACTCAAGCTCTTATCAATGTTTGGTAGACGACATTTACGCATATCATCTCGCGTGACGATACACCGACATCTCGCTCGCAAGTTATTTTAAGACCGAATCGATTTTGTCTGGGATTGCTAAAGCGTTTTAAAAAAGCAGAGAATAAAAAGAGAGAAAAATTCTTGCTATCTTATGATTGCATGCCGATATAATTTTATTGCAAAAATTCTACTCTACGAAAAACGAAGAACTTACATGTCGTACATCGACGCGGCGTGAAATCTGTTGGAAGTGAATTTGACAAAATGTCGCGATTGATGGAGTTGTGACGGGGATAATGATCGTAATCTTCTGCGATGAGGACTGGCAAAACTTTCTGAAAGAGAGCGTCTATTCTCCTGCGAATTTGATGAAATTAAGTCCATCTCGGTTCTCTGCTGTGTCGCTGCCATATCTTTCGTTCTACGGTTCTTAGGCTATGACGATTTATGTAAATCAATATTTATTATTAGAGATATTTAAAGACGCTAAATTTTAAATCGAGTTCTAAATCGAAAATTAAAAGGCTTGAATCTCTCCAGACATATCTAAAATGATTTGTCTTTTTCAATCAGAAATTTTTCTCACAATCAATGTAAAAAACATTGTCGCGATTTTGGACAAGGTACTGTTTGGATCAGAATTAGGATTCAAGTCTAAAAATTCCGACTTATTTTAGCGAAAGATTAAAAAAGACGATTTATTTACTCGGTGTCTCGCGTTCCTATCTCTATCCGAAGGAGTTTGCGTATCCAGATTCTGAGAGTCCTGATATAAATGGGTCGATGGATTTGGAGGAGTTCGTAACGGCCGATAGACATTTCTATCCATGAACTTTCTTTGGCGCTCGAGAATCGAGTTATACCTGTAAAAAAAATCAATTATATGAATAAATATTTTTTCAATCAAAAAAAGAGATTGCTCCTGAAAACTCACGCCTCGACGAGTGTTTGTTGCTGCATATTTCTGGATAGCGAACGTTGACGTCCTCCCGCGTAATTCAAACTTTCGTTTTCGTTCGTAAATTTATCGGTATCCACGAATCTATTATAACTATGCGAATTATCATCCGAAAAAATTATGTCATTGTTTCCTGCAGTATCCTACAAAATTAACAAATAAAACATAATTACATTTTTGTCTGTGCAAAATCGATTATTACATTCAATATTTAGATTTAATAATTTAATTTATAATACAATTGACATTATATATGAGATATTTTATTTTATTTAGTTAATTTAATATTTGCAGAAAAATCGTATATGAAGAAAAAAAAATTAAAAATTACTTTCTATATCGAAATTATAATTTTTCTTCTATGGAAAACGAGAGACTAATGAAACAGAATAATGACAGACTAATGAGAAAATAATGAGAGAATAATGAGAATTTGAAATATTTAATTTACACTATATTCTCTATTTGTTCCTAAAGCCCTGTAAGAGGCTGGCCGATAACCGCTAGTATGTGAATCAAATGTTTGATTTAAAGTCTGACTTTCTTCTTGTTGAAAACGTTTTCGCCGTTGATATATCGCTGCATACCTATACAATTAATGCAAAATATATGTAATATTAATTTAATTTGAAATAAATTCGTGTCTTCTATTAAGAAGATACCAAAGATGCTCACCCGACATTTTCCTGTTGCAAATTTATTTGATTTCGATTACTGTCTAACATGTCTGTCGTTTGCTTTCGCGAATTAGAATTGATATATTCCAAATTGAGGGATTTTTCACGATTTTGCGATGTTATTTTGGGGCGCTCACGCGATAGTAATACTGGAATCCTGGATTCTCCTCTGAGAGCGATACTTTCCTGCAAGCATATATTTGACATATTTCTTTATTTTGCATTTTATCTATATATTATTAGGTGTACAACTTTGCTTCCGCCGTTTTCCTATAGATGGCTTTAGCGGTAAGTGGTGGTCGCAATAAATAAATCATAGACGTCATACAATAAACTTGGGCATGTCAACATAACCCCATAGAAACATTAGTCGATTTGTGTCTGCATCATAAAGTTATTCTCGATTGAAAATGTCAGTTTACGAGCCAAATTCTCGTCATTTGCGGGAGGTAATTTTAATTTTTTGCTTCAATATGAAGAAATCTACGGCTGAGGCTCATCGCTATTGCTCTCAAATACTTATGGTGAGGCCGCTATTAGTGTCGTGAGTGGTTTCAACGCTTCAAGAACGGTGATTTTGACGTTGAAGACCGGCATAGCGGTGGAAGAGAGAAGGTTTTCGAAGATGCAGAATTGGAGGCATTACTTGAGCAAGACTCGTGTCAAGAAGAATTGGCACGATCATTGGGAGTGACTCAACAAGCCATTTCAAAACGCCTCAAAGCCATGGGAATGATTCAGAAGCAAGGAAATTGGGTGCCGTACGAATTGAAGCCGAGAGATGTTGAACGGCGTTTGTTTGCTTGTGAACAGCTGCTTGAAAGGCAAAGACGGAAGGGATTTCTGCATCGCATTGTGACTGGGGACGAAAAATCATTACGATAACCCCAAGCGCAGAAAATCATGGGGAGTTCCCGGCCATGCTTCCACGTCAACGGCCAAACCGAATATTCACGGCTCCAAGATTATGCTCTGTATTTGGTGGGACCAGCTCGGCGTAGTGTATTATGAACTGTTAAAACCGACTGAAACAATCACAGGCGATCGGTATCGAATGCAATTGATGCGTTTGAGCCGAGCATTGAAAGACAAACGGTCGCAATACAACGAGAGGCACGATAAAGTGATTTTGCAGCATGACAATGCTCGACTCCATGTTGCGAAAGTGGTCAAGACATACTTGGAAACGTTGAAATGGGAAGTCCTACCCTACCCGCCGTATTCTCCAGACGTTGCTGCCTCTGACTATCACTTGTTTCGATCAATGGCACACGGCCTGGCTGACCAGCACTTCCGGTCTTATGAAGAAGTAAAAAATTGGATCGATTCGTGGATAGCCTCAAAAGATGACCAGTTTTTTCGACGCGGGATTCTTACGCTACCCGAAAGATGGGAGAAAGTAGTGACCAGCGATGGACAATACTTTGAATCATAAATGTATAACCAGTTTTTTACAATAAAGTCTCGAATTTCGGAAAAAAAACGGCGGAAGCAAAGTTGTACACCTAATAAGTATTTGTAATAATATTTTGTAGTGTAATTTTAATAAATTATGCGACAAAAATAATTTAATATTTCATATCACTATAAGAGAATCTTACTTTTTCTTTAGGAACTTCATTAATGTCTCCGCGATTTCGCGTTTTTTGCTCGAAGTTGTCAGAAATCTCTCTATGATTCTTAGCATCCGTTCCAACAAAATCGTACTGATTTAATGGCGTGTAAAATGATCGCAATTGTTCCTCGAATCTTAAATTGGCATTTGAAGACACCCCTAGAAAATTTGAATGAAAATTTGAATGAATGAATGCTTTCAAATTCTTGTTAGATTTAATCAGACTGGTCAAAGTAATCAGTTCGAATAGAGGAAGAATTGCATTACCCGCATTTGCATTTTGCCCATTCAGTCCTTTTATATCATTTTCATTGTTCTGTAATAAAAAAGGATATTCCTTAAATACGACATTAGATCTGCATAAATTATGCGATATTCTAACTTGCCGTGTTTTTTTATTTGATAAATACGTAATCTTTAAGCTCGACATAATCGTTACATTTTATTTCGAGACATGTCTACTTGCATCATGTTTTGAAATATGGATGCTCGTATATAAAAAATAAAAATGAAAAATTAGAATAACCTATTATCCTAAAAAATTCTGCATCCATCGAAATCCTGATTCAAAAACAAACAAACTCTACGTAATACTGAGATAAAATCATAAACTTCTTCTTCTTTCTAGAACAATCTGTGTATTTAATTTTAAAGATTCCTTATTATAGCAACATTCTCTTTTACGTTATACTGACGACTTTATGAAACTTAACTTATGAATATTTATTTTATATTCGTTGACGATATTAACATAAGACGCAAATGTATTTGCAAAAAATGATGTTATTGAATCACGCAGAGAGTTAATGCCTTTCGTGTTTTAAGCTCCTTACTCATAATTCACACTTGAGAAATACTTATGAACGTTCGAGGCGATATGCAAAATGAAGCTTGAGAGAAAAGATGTATTATTCTGTCACTTTCTGCTTCGTTGTGTATTTGATATTTCGGTATTTGCATTGCAAAGCTGATATCTCGATAAGTAACAATAATGACATTGAAAAAGTAACGCGCAATACATCGCGCCGTATTTAATGAGAAATCAATAATACTTTTCGTGTGAAGTGATATTACTAATGTCCCTGAGAATAGTTAATAATACGCCAATTAGATACTCTTTGCTAAACATAAAACGCGCTAAACATAAAAATAAATGTAAATTCATAAAATTGTTGCGATATAAAATCCTGTTAATATAATATAAATAAAATTTGAAATTTATTATTAACTATCTTTCAATATATATATATAT
>NW_017259251.1:509838-514498 GCF_001594045.1 Atta colombica
AGAATACACGCTCGTATAAGAAGCAAGAAAAGAAAATAGAAAGTATGCGTTCCAACTTACATTAGTTTGCAACTGCCAGGCCGTTGATTGCTCAGTCTTGGATTGTAGTCCGACACCTAAGGCAACGAGATTGGGTCTCTCTATCCACGGACTCTCGCGGTTATTTAGAAAATCGTTTCTAAAATGACACGACATTTCAGGCAATTTTAGGTAAATTCCGAACTTTCTCGAATAATCACGTGAAATTACCTGGATGCTCTCCCCTGTGCCGATCTGGACGTGGCGATAATCTGACCTCTACTACGACCAGTGCCAGGCGAGACTGAACCACTTCCCGCCACGATCCAATCAACATCAGGGCCTGAGAAATTGACGTCTCGTAAAAATCAAAGACGCATGTTAAATAAATATAAATATGTATAATTAAGGATTTTTAATCATACAAAAATTTTCAACTACACTTGCGTCGTATTCAAAACGATATAATATAAATATACGCCCGTTTAGAGAAAAAAGAAAAATTATAATATGTGCAATTAAGAAAATAAATTTTATGATACACATACGGATAATCATGTAATATCCAACTTTACGTTTTACATTAAATGTCACGCGATGTGATGTCGTGATTTCAAACGTTTATTAGAAATCTAACTGCGTGATTTCTTTTATGCAGTTATAAAAGAAAAATTAACTTATTGACTACGCTCTGTGATATTATTACGTTACATTTTATATTACAATATCTTCTAATCATATAAAATCTCTTTGTTTTATAAAACTTCATTCAACTTCACTAGAATAAATAACGATACAGCAAAGTTTACTATTGTAACAACGCAATTATCGTACAATAAAGTTTCTTTTTTAGAGTACCGCCGTCAATGAAACTTGTACTTTGTCGTAAGATTTTATCTGTGCGGGTGCATTATGCTTTGCTTGTTTATTCCTGGTTGTTATTACCAGTAGCGATCTGAACAGTCGGTGAAATTTGCAAGCCGTACACCACGAGACCATCGGCCGATACTAGGGGTAGCGATTTCCTAGCAAGACGTGCTCTGATGGCGGCCAGCATCGCCTCGGCGTCGGGATTTCCCTCACCCGCCCGTCTTCCCGCTTGAATGACTTCCTACAAACGAACGAGGTGTTTGTTCAATGCTTAAGATTAATGGGCTTCCTACAATAAGTCATTACTAAGTTTTAAGTCTTAAGCCGTAAAAAATTGATTAATCACTCTGATTGAATGTTGAATGTGAAAAGAATAATCATCTGTATGAGATTGATTAATTTCTTACGGTTTAAGACTAGGTAATGGCTTATTATAGAAAGTCCATGAAGGCTATGTCACATAAAAAATTTAAGCAGTAAGAAAAACATAAGTAGTACCTAAATGAATCAATATTTTGAATTAATGAATTTGTTATTACTTACGTCTTTATACCGATTGACCGATTCGTTTAGCTACTGCTTACGTCTTATTGCCGTATATTTTTCTGTGTGCCATGGACTTAACATTCAAATCTAATAAGATAGTTTTTACCTCAGAATCGTAGATCTGTCCTAAAACAGCCAAAGTGTCGAGCGCAGCCTGACGTACTCTGCGTCGCCGATCTGCGACCATCGCCGCCACTCGGCTGGCCACGATTTCCAGCTTGAACTCGGTGCTGGGAAACGTCACTAGCGAGAAGATCAGCAACTGCAATGCGTTCTCTCTTGTCTGCGTAAAAGCAACAAATTTAATGTCAAAATGACACGAATTAAATTACTTAAAAACTTTTTAGAGTGAATCTGTTTAGAGTGCAACTTTTGGGTAGAGTTCCGAAAAAAATTCTTCGATTTTATTGTCGATTGGTATAATACTGTATTGGTATAATACTGTATTTTGGTGCGCTGATTACCAGGATTGAATAGTGCTAAGTTAAAAAGATAAAAAGTTAAGTTAAAAAGTTAAAAAGTTAATTAATTTTAACTTAACTTAGTTACATTTTAGACTCTTAACTTTTTAACTTCATTTAGTTACATTTTATTAGTAATTAATAACTTTTAATTTGATTTTGTTTATTTGAAGTCAATCCTTAAATACAATGTGAGAGGCTAATGAGTATATAATTTAATAATTTTATATTATATAATCGTGTGAACAAAAATAACCAGAATAAATAAATAAGCTGTAAAAAAGGAAAAATATGAAAAATTAAAAAATTATATAAAATAGTCGAACTTTTTCTTTCTTTTTTTTGGTTGTCCGTTTGAATCAAATTTAACTTTTAACTTTTTAGTTACTTTTTTTATTAACTTAACTTTTAATTAATTTTATTATGGATTAACTTGTATTTTAATTAAATTTTCAAGGCTGTTAACTTTAACTTAATTTAATTAAAAAAAAAGTTAACTTATCCAGTCTTGTTGATTACAAATATGATCATTAAAATTACCGATAAGATCATTTGCTGCGCAATCTAGCTAAGCGATAGATAGAACGTACAATTTCTTTACGATTTTTCACGCGAAGTGACTCCCACCTCACCTCCCCCCCTTCTTAGGAGCGCAACTGTCATGTGAAGTGACTCCCATCCCACCACCCCCCTGCTTAGGAGCACGACTTCCACGCGAAGCGACTCCCACCCCATCCCTACTTAGGGTCGCACGACTTTTTACGTGAAAAAAATGTGAAAAAAAATCGTTTTTTTAAATATTTAACCTTGAAAATGACCAATTTTCATTATTATATTCGTAATCAGGATATCAAAATACAATATTATGTCAATCGACAAGAAAATTGGGGGATTCACCTTTTCGGAACTCTATCCAAACTCTTTTTCAATATTGACTCAATTTTCACTTTTTAAAGTGATTCCACCCCAAAGAATTTAGAGAGTACCTTAGTGTTTCTGGCGCTCAGACAATGTGGCTGCAGTAATTGTTCCAAGAGCAGGCTAGGCTTGAGCCGTAACATCGCGATTCGAGCGAGCTGCGCCGCGGATGGACCACCTTGTCTAGCCAGGCCCCAAGCCAGCTGCGGCAATTTCTTTCTTAATGCATCCTCCGAGACACCGGCGACCACAACCTGAAATATAAAATAGTTTCTAAGAACACATACGAAAGTATAGTTCTAGAAAAGTTTAACAATATGAGCTTTAAAAAAGTTGAACAACAACACGTCATGAACCTTTGGTATTATAAAAAAAGTTGCAGAGTATTATTTTCCTTTCGCATCGCGTTAAAAGTGTCTTCTACGCAATTCTCGCACGTGGATATACATGTCATGTAGGTGTCCTTGCTGCTTGCGCTTTAAAACTTGATAACTCGAGTTTAAATGCTTTTAAGGCCGAGAATACAGATATCGATATTGTAAGCTTACAAAAATCTCGTAGTATCAAAACTCTCAGTAAATCTTAAAGAGCTTGAGTAACAATTTCAAATTTTTCAACTAAATTTTAATAAATATTTGTTTGAATAATTCTGAAATAAATATTTACTAAATATAAACATACATTTATTTAATATACAAAAACCATTAATTCATTTAACTATCTTCTTTTTTATTCAGTAAATATTAATTCATTGTAAATGTTACCTTAGCACTATTCCAAGAAATTATTAAAATTTAGTTGAAAAATTTGAAATTAAACTCGGCTTTGAAAGAAACTTTTTAAACATTCGAGGTAAAGTCATTGAAATTTAAAACTGATAGATATCATCCCGTTTTTATCGCGTGGAGTACATATTAACAAGTTTCATAGTGTTATCCGCTGACGACTACCGTCAGCGATGAATTAGCCTAAAGGCGGTATTCATAATCGGATCTTATATTTAAGATCTTAAGTCAGTCTTGAGAGTACTTAAGTACAGTCATGAACCAATCAGAGAACTGCACTAGTTTCTTAAAAACCAATATTCATAGTCAAATCTTATTTCAAGACTTAAGAAGTCATGAACCAATCAGAAAGCTGCATTAGCGTTTTAAGAAATGTCTTAAGACGCTAATGCAGCCTTCTGATTGGTTCGTGACTTCTTAAGACCGTACTTAAGACGATCTTGAACATAAGATCTGACTACCGGCCTAAGACATTACTTAAGACGATCTTAAATATAAGATCTGACTATGAATATCGACTTAAATCTCGGTGTATTTAAGGGCGATTTTGAGGTGCGAGGAGCTCACCTTCGCTACCGCTAAGCCGGCGGCAGCCACGCGGCAGCTCCTTTCACCGCCGAGCACTGCATGCAAGAGCGATCCTAATCGCGACTCTATCGCGATTAGCGCCGAGGACGTCCGCAGAGCTGACGCAACTCTTTCCAGACCTCTGACACGCGCTCGCCAGTCGTCCTGCAAGAGTGACAAGATATCAGACGAAAGAATGATTGAAATTCCTGCGACACGTCATACATCGTAATCGTCAAACAAACCTACGTGATATTTTATCAATTACACTTTGACGTCATCAAATATTTGATTGCAAGGAAAAAAGTTATAGAAAGTTACCTCATTTTAATTGCGTGGTAAGGGAGAAATTTATTTATGTAACATATGAATATTTAAATTTTTATTAGTGTTTTTGTGCGCTTAACATTAGAACGACGATGATATACATTTTGGCTTCATTAATCATCAATTCTTTTCTCTTTTGTATTAAATATACAATACAAAATATTAAAA
>NW_017259251.1:514598-516482 GCF_001594045.1 Atta colombica
AAAAGCAAGGAAATTATTAAATTAATTAACCTTTGACAGTTTTAGTGGAATATCGACGGTTCTATAGTGTTAAATATTAATTGCTTAAATAATTTTAAAATGTATGAATCCTCCTCGAAAGAAGTTTCATGCACCGAAATGTCTGACAAATAAAAATTAATTTTAATTTTATCGTAAGATCAATTTCGCCGATTTCATTATTCTATCGTGGAATCGTTTCGCGTGCACATGCAAATCTCTCTCAACAACTACACATGATAAGAATAAGCCATATTTATCCGGCTGTTCTCGGGATTAACTGGTCAAATATTCTAATCGCTAAAATGTTACTTTAATCGCATATGTGAGTCACCTCTAATCACGTATACATCTTTCTTACTAAGTCTTATTTGAGTTTCTTCTACTTCCGTGATTTTCTTCTATTTCCTCCTTATATATAATAATAAAAACAAATCAGAATAAAAGAATTCCTCATGCGGCAGGTACAATTACAAACAGGTGAGCAGTGTCGCTAGATATTCACAGTCGACATTATTGATCGTCGCAGCGGAACTGAACGCAATACATCCGCATTCTCACCGGGAGCACTTCTATCAGGCTCTATAACCGGAATCGATACGGACCTCGCATTAATATTTTTTTAACGTATTCCTCACGGTCGGTGTATGCGATTATCTTTTTGATATTTTTTTTAACGTTCTCATCTGCTTTTGCTTTTTTGAAGACATGTTTTCAAGTCGACGAACGGCGAACAAAGGTGATGAGGCTAAGCGGAGCGTATCTATCGATATATATCTGCCTACTTGCGCCACGATGAATCAGAGAACAGTTTGAAAATTGCACTTACAACCACGTCGGTGCAACGCGACGAGTACAATTGCCGAGAATTTGCATATACACGGGAATGACGCCTTCCTGGATCTGAACGACGCGGCACGCAACACGTGCCTAATTATTTTCTTGCGGCTTACAGAGCGCATTTGCCTTCTCTTATACGCCCTTCCCTAGTATAACGATCCGCGAGGTAGATCTCTCGTCGTTTTTCACTCGCGGAATATTCATACGGGCTGATATCAACCTCGGAGAGCCGTATCGCGCGGCGTGGCGTAAGAGTTTGCGCTCGTAAATTCGACTTTATATCGCGCGTAAAGAAGAATAGAAGTGACATTATTTATTCTCATCATGAATCAATTAGAAAGAAAAAGCCACGTCCTCGAAGAATTTTTGCATCTCTCTAATTATCGAAATTATCGAAATTATCATGATTTCGCGATTTAATTAGAAAGAATAGCAGGTCATATAGCACAGAAGCTTGCAGTAATGCTGTAACGTTTATTAAAGTAACGCAATGTTACTGCAATCCTTATAAGCGCATAATATTATTTGATATTAAGTAATATTTTAGACATATTCTTTTAAAATATTAAATGTAACATTTTAAGAATATTGTACTAAAATTATATAATATTAAGTAATATATAATATTAAGTAATATTAAGTAATATTCTTGAAATATTAATGAAAGGTGTGTGCAATCAAAGGTTATGTCTGCATTCCTGATAATATTGCATGATTATTAAAAATAACATTATATTTAATGGTACTGTAATATTGTATAAACATTAAAAAGTATTATAACAAAATTTTAATTAATTTTTTTAAAACTGTTAGTATAAGTTTAAAGACTAAAAATAATTTTAGCGCGCAATTGTAGAACTGAATATGTATGTTCTTAAAATCGAAAACGTTTGTAAAATGCGAAAACGTTTTTTTAGCACAAGATGCAGCTGATAAGAATTTTTCGTTACTGGATTGTGAATTCAAATTGCACTAAATTAATGAAATGAAAAATGAAAAAGAATAATTAATGTTTATAAATATTTT
>NW_017259251.1:516554-521533 GCF_001594045.1 Atta colombica
TACTCTCATAATATTAAAAAATATTATAATAACTTATTTTAATTTTTTAATAATAATCATATAACATTTTAGGAATATTTTGCGCTTATAGGGATATTGAAATAATCTGTGTATGGAAACTACATCCATACAATACAGAATTTGCAGCTACAAAATAGCATTACAAAATTTCTGTAGTATTTCTACAACTTTTATGCAACTTTGTGTTGTAGGAACAGAGACCATAAAACAATGTATTTTCATTTTGAAAAATATTGCTTCCATAACAACATTCTGTAACAATGTTACTTGCAAATTTAATTTCTTAAATACTTAAATGAAAAAAGATTACGTAAAGCAACTCTGTTAAATTTTTGCCGAGAATCGACTTTACATTGAACTTTAAAGCAACTAGCCCAGGTGATGTAAAACCCGCAGGTGACATCGCGGATCAATTATGCAGCGTACGATGTTGCGAATAAGTCGAAGCCTTGTTCGAGATAGATATATATATGTATTCGCCTAGACATATATATATTCTGTTCCCTTGATTGCGACGAACGACGTCTCACGGAAATCGATCGTGTAGAATCGGTATTTATTTTCACAGGCCTCTCGTAGACGCGCGTTGACGAGGTCGCACGTGCATTCATAAAAAGGTCTAGTGCAGCCGGTGCAGCGACCTTGAAGTTACTCATTGAATGAACATAAGGCATACTTGCGAATAACGGTGATCATTGCTGGAATTTTAATCATATATGCATTAGTACCGCGAGTACAATGTTTTCTTATACAAATTTAGCAGTCTTGGTCCTATATTATTGTAATTGATCTACGACTGCTTTTCTTTTAGAAGACACAGTCGACACAAACGTGGTTCTACCCTTAATTCTTGACATATTCAATGAATAACAAAGATAGAATGATACTTGACGACTGTATTTCTTAAAAGGAAAACAGCCTACATCAGTTATTTAAGATCGACTTTTTTACAGTGATTTTACTGATTAATTTCACTGATTAATTGCTTAATTAATCGAATGTTTATCGTTTCGTATTGATTTTAGATCTCTATCAAGGTAGCGATCGTGTAACTTTTTCTCTCAAGTAGAAACATGAAAAGCGAACATTTTTATTAAAAAGTTATATGATCGCGAGAGCGATTGCACTGTTTGGATAGCTGAGCTAACGGAATTAGTAAGCTAGAATTCATGGAATTCTTTGATCATGACATTCCCTATTCAAACTTCAGGAGTGGACTTATCTACCAGACTGGTTTACCTATCTTTCCAATCTCTTAAAATTGATTAAAATAATATAAAAGGCTTTATGAAGTAGAAATTAAAATACAGCTATATATTCATAACTTTGTTACACTTTTATCATCTGCAACCAATATTAGATATTAGATATTACAGGAGACATTAAAACAGTTCGTAAACAATTATGAAGCAATAATTTAATATATGCTGACAGAACGTCCAAAAAGTCATAAAAAATAATGGCGCACTTATAACATATATTTTGTTACAATCGTTTGTTACCAAATAGATTGCTTGGGGCTGGCAGTACTTTAGATCCATCACTGTCGGGAAACGGTTCACGAAACCGGTCAGTCAGTTGCCTCGGCAGAAGGCAGAGAGAATGTTCGTCTCGTGGGTTTTAGAAAATTCCGTTGTTAAAAAGCCACAAGCGGAGGATTCACAAAATTGTAAACGTAAAAACCATATCTCGCCATACCGATATCATGTCGCGGCAGCGGAAACGCGCGCTCTTCCGGATACTTCAAATCATCGTTTGTTTTGGAGTTGTCTTCTTGACGCTGAAGCTATTTCTCGCTGTTATCGGCGACGAGAGCAGACCTCTTCCCATCGACGACGATCTAAGAAAGCTGATGGTAAGTCACTGAGAGATTTAAAATCTCAAGGGGATATAATTCTGAATCGTTTATTTCAGATCGAAGTCGAAGCGGATAATACACGACGAGCGTTGAACATTGAAAGAGTTTGTAAAAAGTATAATTTGGGATTTTATCGAAAGCTCGCCGATAACTCTCTATTCAAGCATCCACCTGCGCCGCAGTATGCGGTCTTCTATATGGACAGGTTTGTAAAAAGTATCAGAAAAGAAGAAGAAAATATATTTTGACTATTAACGATCGATCCTTATCGAAGATTTCAAGGTATCCACAAGATGATGATTTCTGCGCAGAGTACACAACATATCATACTGTCCAGTGTATAAAGCCGGCACCACGACCTGGCTCTACAATCTTTGTCTGTTAATGAACGTGCCCGAGGAGACGTTGAATAGTGGTAAAGAACAGCTGTCGACTATCGCTAGGAGAGTGATACCGGAACTTGAGTATCCTGAAGCCGATCACGTTCTGACAACGAGCAGAAAATTGTTAATCGTGCGACATCCTTTTGAGAGGTTGTTAAGCGCCTATCGTGATAAATTGGAGAACTCCATCGCCGGACGGGAACACGGGACACTTTATTTCTATCGCAAATTCGGGGCCAAGATTGTGCAGAAGTATCGTAGTAAGTCGTGGGAAGAAAAAAAATGAGGGAGAAACGTTGACTAAAAATCCTTTTCTTTATTCTGCACGATAACCATTAAGGACAGATTTATTTTTGCGATTAATTCTTCTGTCGATAAATAATAATACTTTCTTACCTTTTCATTATCATTATGTTTCATAACGTTTTCGTTAAAAACGTAGAAATGAAAACGATATAAAGTCTGCCAAACTGTTCTTTGTTAATCGAAAGATATAGAATAATTTTTTAGATATTATAACAAAATTCACATAAAAATATATAATTTTTTACTGTACTCGATATCTATCGATTGAAAAATTAAGTTTTAAATTTTGAAAATATATTGAATATGTTTTATTTAATTTTATTAAAGAAAAAGACAAAGAACAGCAATGAATCCGATAAAAAAACTTTCAGAAGAAAATTTCACGGAGCCACAGCCGAATCAAGTGATCCGACGCGAGGGTGTACCGCCACCGGCTGGGATGGAACCGATCTTCCGAGAGTTCATCGAATACATGATCGAGACTGACCTAGGCAGTTACGAAGACGATCATTGGATGCCATATTATCTCTTTTGCACACCGTGCCTCGTTAAATACGACATCATCGCAAAGGTATCTAAATTCGCATCCGAGATCGCTGATTGTCGTAATTTTATAATATTTTGCGTTAACACTAAAAGTAGCACACAAAGCCTATAAAGCGTTAAAAAAGCATATAAGCACTTTTTCAGCGTTTTGTAGTCGCTGTGCTACTTTGTGGATAATAGAAATACCAATCGAATTACTGTTAAAATAAAAAAAGTAAAAAACTAAATATTTCATTAGTATAAAACATAATGAAAATATTTAAAAATTATATCTTTTATACAAAATAATATTAATTTAAAAAGTAGAAATAATCAATAATCGGTATTTCTATTAGTATCAACAAAAAAAAATTCAAAAGTGTTAGATATATATGTATTGAAATTTTTTACAAAACATCACACCAGCGATTATTTTAAAGCTCTTGTAATGTAATAATATTTGCAGGTGGAATCACTGTGGAGAGATCAGGTATATGCGATCAATAAATTAGGATTGCAAGATAAGATCAAGCCCAGATGGAGACATAGTAACAGTTACGCTAATGCCTCCAAGATATACTTTAGCCAATTAAACAAAGAGATGGTGCGAAGACTGTATGAGAAGTTAAGGCTGGATTTTGAACTATTCGATTATTCACCTGATGTTTACTACGAATACGCTACGTCTATTAATTAATTAAAGTTGATCGAGTGAACTTTGTGTCAACAGTCTATTAAGAATAATTTTTTTTTATAATAATATAATAATTATCGTGTCTAGAACATTGATGTAAACCATCGATGGCCCACAGAACAGGCATCTCATTCGTGAGATTTGAAAAAAAACAAAAGAGAAAAGTACGTTAAGCCCGTACACGCGCACATGTAATCCTGATAATTGATGGAGCTTAAATCACGTTACGTCACGCGACGAACTTTTGTCGACGAAAATCGATCGACCTATTTCTCACCATACTTAAGGTATCGGACCGGTGGTTTGTCCTAAAGTCAAGGGTCCTCAAGTGGATACGTTAATCGTCAAGGATCGCGACAACCTGAAGCAGGGCATTACCCTGCTAACACGCGGCAAGAATGGTGCCAAATGGATCTCACGCAAATTTCCACAAAATCACATCTAACTTGAATTTCTTTAGAAAGAATAACATTACGATTTTTCTAATTGTAATATATTGAGGTCTATGAGACCAACTGAACTAACTGGATCCGTTCATAATTTTAAAGATCTCTTTTCTTCGTTATTTGCGAATTAACTTTTATATATAATTTCTATAATCTATATATAATTGTGTATAATCCGATATTAAATATCAATATATTCAATCAGCTTAATACAATATTATTTGAGGAATTTCAAGAGTGATACCAAAAAATATAGTTACTGTTTATAACCAAGTTTCGGCGAAGGAGATAAATATATGCATTGCACTTATCAAAAGTCGCATTTATACTAATCGTAAGTATTTCATAAAAAAAATTAACGATATGTTTTATGTAATAAAATAAATAATTTGCACGCGCATAAAATACTGATATTTATTAATCGCGGAAATATCCGATCTTTTACCTTGTTGTGCAGGTCATCCAACACCTCTTGGCCAACCAACCCCAATTCTTCCCAGCTGGGTTCCTGCGGTTTACCCTCGCCCTCGCTGCTACTACAAGTGACACTTTCGTTCCCCTCCGACACGTTCCCTTCTTTTTTATTGTACTGACTACGCCACTCTTTTCGTCCCTCGCCATTCACAACAGTCACCGCACGATCCGTAATCATGCCGCAGGTACGCACGTCCCGTTCATCGTCGTCGTCATCGTCATCGTCAATGAAGTCGACGCCGATCAGACTATCTATTTGAGCATTGCACTCA
>NW_017259252.1:0-5533 GCF_001594045.1 Atta colombica
ATATATATATATATATCTATATATACATTCATTTTAAATGCACTAATTCAGCTATAAAAAAACAAACTATACATATTTTGGAAGATTTTTTCTTAAATAAAAAAAATTGTAGACTCAATTCTTTACAATTAACGAAGAAAATAATAAAAAACAAAGCGATTATTGTGATGAATAAAATGCACATAATACATAAACGTTCTTCAATTGCCATAACCTATAAATACACTTGCCTTCCGTTTAGGCGTCATCTTTGCGATGCTACCTCTCATTCAATTGATAGACATCGTTGAGTATCATCTTTGCCAGAATATTTTCATTTCTCATCAAACTTTTGCCCGAACACTCATTACTTTCACATCACGTCTCAAAACAACTATTTACAAATCGTACATGAAGCGAACGTGTATGTGACCATATACCATAGATTATGGTGTTGAAAGAAGAAATTAAAAAGGTGATGTGCATAATTAGGCCGGAATATAATAAGGCTATCAGGAGGTCGATTCTGTATTTTCAAACAAGAAATTTGTTTGCGTCGCATGTTCTAACATGCTCTAAAATGCTCCTACTACAGCACTTACTCACTCTAACGCGCTCATTGAAGTGAGTAGAAGCTATAGCAAGAGCACATTGGAGCATGCTGAAACATGCGACGCGACAAACCTAAGATGAAAATTACAAAAGTGAGCAAATTTACTAGGTGTTGACCAATGAAATTATAAGTATTCTAGTAAATTCGCTCACTTTTGTAATTTTCAAGATACAGAATCGATTCCCTGCATTAAAGAATGAGATTGAAAGATTAAAGTTTGACCAATCAGAACAAAAGGAATCAAAACATTTTTGTTGAAAATTCAATCTTTAATTTTTAATCACAATCTTCAATGCATAGTCTGATTCTGACCTGATGGCTGTGGTCAAAGTTTTGCTATAAATACTTTGAAGCATTTGAAGGACCAATTAAAAAAAAGAATTTTACAAACTGACCATTAAAAAACGTTTCAAAGCGTTTGCAATATCGCGTTAACTATATCCAATCTCTTTTTCAGTGCACGTGACATATCCTGTAGTAAAAGCACTCCGACGCCTCAGATTTACATTACCGAACGCAGCTAACAAGAATCGCGCCACTAAACAGCTTATTTTGATTGGTCCGCCATTTTGCAGCAATTCCCGCTTATTTTCGAATGTCTATATTGTAGCACCGAGATACTATTAGGTGTACAACTTCGCTTCCGCCGTTTTCCTATAGATGGCTTTAGCTGTAAGTGGTGGTCGAAATAAATAGATCATAGACGTCATACAATAAACTTGGGCATCTGTCAACATAACCCCATAGAAACATTAGTCGATTTGTGTCTGCATTATAAAGTTATTCTCGATTGAAAATGTCAGTTTACGAGCCAAATTTTCGTCATTTGCGGGAAGTTTTAATTTTTTGCTTCAATATGAAGAAATCTGCGGCTCATCGAATGCTCTCAAATACTTATGGTGAGGCCGCTATTAGTGAAAGAACGTGTCGTGAGTGGTTTCAACGCTTCAAGAACGGTTTTAATGTCGAAGACCGGTATAGCGGTGGAAGAGAGAAGGTTTTCGAAGATGCAGAATTGGACCCATTACTTGAGCAAAACTCGTGTCAAAATCAAGAAGAATTAGCACGATCATTGGGAGTAACTCAACAAACCATTTCAAAATGCCTCAAAGCCATGGGAATGATTCAGAAGCAAGGAAATTGGATGCCGTATGAATTGAAGCCGAGAGATGTTGAACGGCGTTTGTTTGCTTGAACAGCTGCTTGAAAGACAAAGACGGAAGATTTCTGCATCGCATTGTGACTGGGGACGAAAAATGGGTTCATTACGATAATCCCAAGCGCAGAAAATCATGGGGAGTTCCCGGCCATGCTTCGACGGCCAAACCGAATATTCACGGCTCCAAGATCATGCTCTGTATTTGATGGGAGGCTCGGCGTAGTGTATTATGAACTGTTAAAACCGACTGAAACAATCACAGGCAATCGGTAATCGGCAGGTATCGAACGCAATTGATGCATTTGAGCCGAGCATTGAAAGACAATACAACGAGAGACACGATAAAGTGATTTTGCAGCATGACAATGCGACCCCATGTTGCGAAAGTGGTCAAGACATACTTGGAACCGTTGAAATGGGAAGTTCTACCCGCCGTATTCTCCAGACGTTGCTCCCTCTGACTATCACTTGTTTCGATCAATGGCACACGGCCTGACTGACCAGTTCAGCACCGGTCTTATGAAGAAGTAAAAAATTGAATCGATTCATGGATAGTCTCAAAAGATGACCAGTTTTTTTGACGCGGGATTCGTACGCTACCCGAAAGATGGGAGAAAGTAGTGACCAGCGATGGACAATACTTTGAATCATAAATGTATAACCAATTTTTTACAATAAAGCCTCGAATTTCGGAAAAAAAACGGCGGAAGCAAAGTTGTACATCTAATATGTAATGATAAACATTGAATTTCAAGAAAACAAATAAATCCAAATGACAGCTACTTGAAATACAATATTGTCTTTTAGAATAAAACACATATGATCATCATATATTAAGTAAAAAAAAACAATTTATAATAATTATTTTTAATAAAACACTATATACTTTATTAATTTTCTTATAATGAAGCTGTACAAATATCCTATAGGCGCAAAATATTCCTAGAATGTTATATAAATATTATTAAAAAATTAAAATAAGTTATTATAATATTTTAAGAGTATTGTAAAATATTTTTTAATATTATGAGAGTATTCTATGGATGTTATATGTCCACTTATATAAATATCTTGGTATATTTCCTCTCTGAAATATTATTAAACTATTTATTAATATTAATTATTTTTATATTAGTGCAGTTTGAATTTCACAATCTAGTAATAAAAATATCTTATCAATATATGCTGCGTTTTATGCTTAAATAACGTTTCGATGTTATTTTATATACATATCCAATCTTACAACTGCACATCGAAATTATTTTCAGTTTATAAACATATATTTGAACTGAACCGGTGTAACTAAAGATAGTGTAACAAGAGACCTAGTTTTCACCGAGAGTTTAATCCGGTTCAGAATGTAAAAACCAACCAATTACAGTCGAGCATTCACCTGTCGTTCGACTATAATAGGGGAATACCGCTACATTTAATCTAAACTTTATCGTAAAACGAGAGAAATGCTGATTAATAATTTTTTTTCAGTAAAATTCTACTTCTACTGAACTATTCTTTGCTTTCTCGAATTTATAAAGGAGGTATATAGCGCGCATGAAAAATCATAAATAATTAAATATCTCGTAAACTGTTGCGTTTTAATACTATTTACGATTTATACTATTCTGGATTAATGAGAGGGATACACTATTACTACAATTTATTAAAATTTATATGTATGTTATTTAGAATATTCTTCGCCTCTTATTGATGTCGAGGGCCGCCGAACAGTCAAAATTGTCGAGAAAGCATTTTCGGTCACTTGAAACAAGCGACTAGAGCAAGAGAAGCTCACTATCTCTTTCATTCTTGGTGCATCGAAAGCAAGCATGCGGACATGGGCTCGTATTTGAGTGTATGGCTACCGATTTCATCAAATCGCCGTCTGATTCTGTCGCTACCTCTGTCAACGCAGAGTTCTTAATTGTACTCAAGAGCCTTAATTATAGAAGTAAAGACGCTACATGTAAGCATCAAGCATCGAGCATCTGCACAGAAGATTATTGCACAGAAGTTTGAATTTCCTACGTAATAACCTTCTGCACTTCTTGATGCAAAATCCTCAGAAATGATAATGAAATCTACATCGATTCAATGCTTTCGACGTCAAATCAATTCGATTATATTAATTCCATTATTATTTCTGACTGGGATGATAAATTATGAGAGATTATATTCTGATACACGTACACTATCCTAATATATAATGCTGAATATTTATTTACATTATATAATGTAAACTACAAGATTCCATTATTAGTGTATCGTACATTAAATTCAATTTTAGTAAAATTATTAAACGCATATCACTGCGCATGCTCTTATGCTCGACGCTTAATGCTGGCATGTAAAAACACCTTTAGGTCTGTTTTTTTTGGCTGTAATTTGCCAGTTCATCTTTCTTCTCTTCTTTTTTCCTAAAAAAAAAAGGAAGAAAAATGAACTGATGCAAAAGTTCAGCTAAAAAGAACTGGCCTAATAATATGTTAATAAAGAAGCAGTTTTATTCTTCAAATTTTTTTGTACAAACAATGTTATAATTTATATAAAGATATAATAATATATCCTTGCAGAAATCTAATATTAATCAATTTATTATTGAAAGACAATAATTAAATACTTAATATTTGGAGTACTAAAAAGTACTGAACAATAGTGTTTTTTTAATACTTACTTGTAAAAATAAGTAATTAATTACTGTCTTTCAGTATTAGTCAATATTAAATTTCTATAAAGGTATAGATTGCATGCATTACTTCTTAATTCATATTCTGTAAACATAAAAATAAATTTATGTAATACAATTAACATACCATATTTTTTTATGTTTTTCTCGTGCACAATTAATGATAGTTAATTTGCGCCTACCTGAATCCTCGAAAATTTCATCATGAGATCTTGGTAATATTATTTCAACAGAATCTCCTTGATTATTAGCTTCCGATCTTCGAAGAAGTTCCAATAAACGTCCTCGACCATAAGCTCGAAATCGAGCTTTAGAATCTAATCATAAATAAATGTTGGTACTTTACGAAGCGACAGATTTTTTTGTCCATTACTGGAAACTGGAACATTACGTCCTTGACAGTGATAGGATAAGCAAGTTTATATGGATTATTAGAATATTCTTTGTACATTAACAACAGTAGAAAGGAAAGTGTATGAAAAACAAAAATTATTGATAAATGCAATAAATTATTACTAATGAAATAAGTATCTTTGTTAAGAATTGATAAGAAACACCGCATTTGCACGTTTCTTCCAATTTATATTGATAAGCTTCACATAATTGAATGTTATATTCATTTTAAATTGATAAGAAGCACCGCACTTGCATTATTTCCATTGAAAAAATTGACAATATCAATTAATCCACTATGTAATTCACAACAAACAAAAACTTCATATGTTACTAGCCTATTGCACATAGGAGCACTATTTTCTACATAGCGTTGCATTAATAAGACGTGTTTTGACTACTTTTTTTACGTTAACAATGTACATAGAAAAAACAATTCGTTAGCAAATCTATTTTCTGTATAGTATCACATTAATAAGGCGCAATATCTTATTAATATGTTATTCATTGATTCAACATTGACACTGAAATTAGCTGCTCTATGAAATGAACAAAATTTTATAAATGTAATAATTTCTTTATTCATGATTTGTTTTTAATTGTCTAAAATATTTTATATATTCTTTTATATATCTTCAATAGTATTTGACTGATTTTAGCAGTTTAACAAAGTTACTATTATTGTTGATATTATTATTATTATTAT
>NW_017259252.1:5633-23811 GCF_001594045.1 Atta colombica
TTGGATTCAATTGGATGCAATTGGATTGAAAAACTTTTGCAATTGAATTGAAAACATTTCTTATTCAAAATTTTGAATTGAACAGTATTCACAATGCACAGAAAAAACTAATATTATTTTTAGATTGAAAGGCATAAAGATATGCTCCATGCAATTCCTATACATGAATAAAAATGCATTCAGGAAAAGCATTCATTTTAACATTTGTGAATCAATATTTCTGAAAATCTGAATTTCTGAAATCCATTTTATTCCATTTTTTGTTAGATTGTATTCATCGCTATCTCGCGCAGCTAACGTACGTTTATCTGAATACTTTAGCATGTGATAATTATAAAGACATTTCTGGATTAAGTTACATTTTTATAAACATTTTTATCATACCTTAAGTATGTCATTTTTAATCTTAAATTTTAGATTACTTACCTGATATAAATTTTCTATATTTCTCTATCATTTTTTTCATATAGCTTCATTAAACAATTCTGTTTTTAAACAATTTCTATCTTGTTACATTTTAGGAAAATTAATAATTAATAATATCCTATCGTGTTTTGAATCATAAATTTCAGATTACTTATCTAAAATATTTGATAGATTTTCTATACTTCTATATCATTTTTATCAGCTCAGATATTGTTTTTAACTTATTTCTATCAAAATTAATAATATTCTTTTATATTTTCAGTTTGTGAATGTAAAATTTAATCGTAATTAAAATTTATGATTTAAAAATATATTATTATATTATATTATTATTTTTAATAAAAGATGACCAGATAGAAATAGGTTCAAAACGATATTTATATAACGAAAACGATAGACAAATATAGAAAATTTATCAAATATAACAAGTATTGGGAGTGTGCATTAATTTTAAGAGATTTTTGGTAAAAATACGGCTTTATGTGAAAAAATGGAACAAATTGATTATTCAAAGTATTGTCCATCGCTAGCCACTACTTTGTCCCTCTTCTGATAACAGATGGATTTCGCGTCAAAAGAACGACATATCTTTTGAGATTATCCATTTTTTATCTTCCATAAGAATGGAAGCGCTGCTCAGACAGGCTATGAGTTATCGAAATAGGTAATCGGAAGGAACAATATCTGAAGAATATGGCGAGTATGATAGTATCCCAGTTAAATGTTTCTAACGTTTCTTGACCAGTTTCGCAACATGTGGCCGAGCGTTGTCGCTAGAAAATCACTTTGTCATGTTTCTTCGCGTAATCTGGCCGATTTTGCTCGGCTCAATTGCATCAATTGTTGGTAGCGTTCCCCAGTGATGATTTTGTTGGGTTGGAGCAGCTCATAATACACTATATATAATACCTAGCTGATCCCATCAAATACAGAGTTTGACGCCATAAATATTCGGCTTTGCCGTCGATGTTGACGGTTCGCTTGCACTATGATTTCTTGTGTTTCGGATTATCGTATTCATTTTTCATCATCCGTCACGATACGATGCAAAAAACTTTTTTTCTGTGTCTTTGAAGCAATTCACAGATCATTTTGCACCTTTCGTTGGCTTCAATTCGTACAGTACCCAATTTCCTTGTTTTTGAATCATTCCAATATGACCTTCAAACGTCTGAAAATCGTTGATCGATCAACATTTAATAGTTCTGCAAGTTCTTCTTACTCGTTAACTCGAGTCTTGATCAAGTAAAGCTTCCACTTCCTCATCTTCAAATTTTTTCGGCTGACCTGGAGACATTCTTTGTCTTCCGTGTTAAAATCATTTTTTTTATAGCGTCGAAATTAGTACTCACATTTTGAAATCGATAGAGTATAATCACATAAGCTTCCGACAGCATTCGTTAACTTTCAACAGCACTTTTCTTCAAATGGAAACAAAAAAGCAAAGCTTCTCGCAAATTATATTTTGTTGGCACAAAATTTAACATATTCAATGCTCAAGAAAATAATGTTGTTTATGTTTTTTTATACTTCGACAAAATGATACATACTGAAAACTAAAGTTACATGATGTGCTTTGAACATGGAAGTAGCAACAATATGGACTGATGCGATAGTATTAGTTTGGTATCTCTTGAAAATCCCTTAAAATTAATGCACACACTCCCAATAAATAATAAGTAAAATAATCTGAATTTATGATCAAAACCTGTTTAAGCTATATAATAAAAATGATATAATGTTTTTAAGAAATTAATATTTATATAATTAATGTAATATATATAATTTAATTCAGAGATGTCCGTATATTTAGAATAAGATGGAAGTTATAAAAAAATTACCGTATCTTACGTTAATCATAATGTGACATTTATCCTGATGAAAATGTAAAGCTTGTCGAAGCGTCAAAGAAGTGTGAACAAAGAATTTTAACGCTTCTTAAACACTTCATTGATTTTCCATTTATTCTTAGTGGTTTTGAATATTCATACACACTCCACAAACTCTCCCTAAACACTCCGTAAAGTGTGCCTAAAATACATCTGTCGACACATTTCCCCACACGTTAAAAATTTTTATTTTTCATTAACGTTTCTCATATGCTCCTCAACACTACGCAAAGAATACATGAAATGTACTGATGCATTTCCTCAAATATTTCATTAGTACTTACTTTGTCTACGCTTCTTAAACATTCGGCAAAAAGTACATGGAGCATTCAAATTCGCTTTGTGTACGTTTCCAGAATATAGAGATAAAAAAATTTATTTTAAAAGCATCGTTGAATAGTACGCGGCACCGCCACCAGAGGAACTTAGCGAGAACTAACTTCTCGAATTTAAAAAACCGCACAGACTAGGATAAAAGACGTAACATTGAAAGATTTTTCAGTTGTGTTCTAATGAAATAATTTTTTGAAGTGGGCCTTTAGGGCTTCAAGAAGCATAACATTTTTTTTTAGATATTTACCGAATGAATGAAATATATTTTAAAATATCATTTCTTACCTTGACCTTGATTACATTTCATTCACGTTTGTCTAAGAACTCGATGATGCTCCGTTTACGTTCTCTAGACTGCCTAAACATGATCCGTTTACATTCAACGAACATTCTGCTCGTACTTGTCGAAGAACTTATCTATATTTTTATTTATGTTTCTTTAACATTTATTTAACGCTTCCTTTACGTTCCATGTTCCAATTTTCGCTTTTTATGGGTTTTATTTACGTTTCTGTTACTCCCTCTTCACACTTTCTTTACACTTCAATTAACGCTTTATTGACACTCGTTCTACGTTTTATTTTCATCAGAATATGCATGAAAAATTTTTTGCCGTATTTTATATTAGGATTCTTCACCGAATAACACGTCTAATTATTATTAACAGTATCTTTCTCGTTGTTCTTATTTATAATATAAATATAATATTTTAAGTTACAAATGACTTGTGTTAAGCTATAGTTCACATCCGTACTAAATGAATTAATTAATATATTTATATACATATATAGCAGGTTATCTTACAAACAATATTTTTGTCTTTAAACAATATTTAAGTGGTTCTGGGCGATGCTTCGCAACTGCAAATCGGAAGAACTCGATTTGAGATTGGATGCTAATCATGCTAATGGATGCTACTTTGTCCAAATAAGAATTTTTTAGGAATTTGATAAATAATCTAGGGAGTGAGAAAAAGGGAGTTTCACATTCTATTTTGATATTATTTTACATTTTTAACCTAATGGTTCGTATCCGTACTATATCCAGATATGAATTCTTCAATTAATTACAATTAACCGAATGACTCACAAACCCTTTCAATTACACTTAAAAATTCTTCATACGAAATACAAACGTTTTTGAATAATAAGTAATAATAAGTAATAAGTAAATAATAAGGAATAAGTAATTCTTTCAATCGGAATGTGTCTTGTTTGGTCAAATACATTCGAATGCTTACATCTATGTGTATATCTACATGAAACCTTAATATTTGTTCTATTATGGATAAGCCCATACGTTATACACACACACACACGCACACACACGCGCGCGCGCGCACGCACGTGCACACACACACGCACGCGCACCACACACACACGCACGCACGCACACAATATATATATATATATATATATATCATCGGCATATATCCATATGGTTGATTCGCGATGCACGTGGTCTCCTGTGGCCTGTGGTTTCCCGTGATTGTGACTTGCAGTGACTTGTGATACCTATATTTTCCAAATAAAATGTCGGCAGAAAACGAAAAAGACGTGAAGCTGTTTCAAACGATTGGTCTGAGTGAGCAAAAGGCCAAGGAAACTTTAAAAAATGCTAACATCACGAAGAATCTCAAATTAGCTATAAATGAGGTAAAGACTCGCCGGTGAATCGACAATCTCGTTATGATTGGATGTTAGAGCTTTCTGTTTCCAAAATTAATTATAATATTTATAATATCCGTTTCTACCAATGTAGTTTTTTGAAAAAATTCAATTAATTCTTCATCCTTTTTTAGTTCTAAAAATTATTTTAAAAAATGAAGTAAGCTGAATCGAGATTAAAGTTAATCTATACTGAGAAACGAAGATAAGAAATATAATTATGTATATATCATGTTGCAATTCACTAGATTGTTGCATCATTTTTTCTTTGATATATACATTTAATAATATATATTTTGTGTAATATTATATTTATAATTATTGAATTGTATCTTTTATTTATTTAGACTCAGCTGATCAATATAAAATTAATTGTAATCTCGGTTGAATTAACTATTTATCTTCTTCTAAGTTTATCTTCTTCCAAGAAATTAATTTTGTATTGATGAAAGATCTTATTGGCAAGATATTATTAGGATTTGTTTAATTAGGATTTATATTTTGTAAAATTAATATTTTTGTAAAGATAATTAAATATAGAGCTAGGTATTTCTCAAAATACTGAACTCTATTCTCAAAATTAAAGTATTTCTTCAAGGGAACCATACAAAATATTAAATTCTGATTTTAATGAAACTTTGTATACATATAGGTTACATAAAAGAATGAATTTAGAAAATATTAGTTGCGATGAAGAGAGAAAGATGATTTGAAGGGGTGAAATCATCCCTTATAAGGTAACGCAAGTTTTAGCTTCTTTTCATCGTATCTTAAAAACTATTCGAGATATCAAAAAATGTTTTATACAAAACTTTTATGATTTAATTACTTGTTCATCCACGTTAATAATATTTTTTTTAAATTTTTGTATTAAAAATTGTTTATTAAAAATATTGACATAAATGAATAGAGATAATGTTGTTATAAAGCTTTTGTATAAAACATTTTATATCTTGAATAGTTTCGAGAACAAACTGGAAACTGCTTTACTACATAAGAGGTGATTTCACTCTTCAAATCATTTTTCCATCACAACAGACATTTTTTAAATTCATCTTTTTATGTAACCTATATGTATATAAAATTTCATTAAAATCAGAATTTATCACTTCATATGATTCCCTTGTAAGATATGTATAATCAGTACGTTTTTGTGATTTATTAGAAATATTGCATCACTATTCTTTGTTTATACATAGCTTACAATTACATTGTACATTTCGCGTAATATGTTTAAATGATTTCGGCTTTTATTCATTTAATGGTAAGTGTATATCATTAAAATTGACTTCTATTTAGAATTTATATTTAATTCTTATAGGCAGCTAAACATGGAGCTATTACTCAAGATACTGGCGTATTGCTATACCATCTAACTTCCAAAATTAAAAATCAGATCATAGATAAAATTCCATTTATTACTAATTATATAGTCGAGAAGAAATTAGATAGTGTACAGAGGATTGATGCTGCACTGGCTCATCTATTGACTAATGTGAGTAATATTGATATAGCTAAGTTTGAGGAATCTTGTGGTATAGGAGTAGTAGTTTTACCTGAACAAATAGAAGAAGAAGTCGAGAATATTATAAAAGCACACAAAGATGCAATATTGGAAAAAAGGTAAATAAGATTTTATCTTGAGTATGCAAAATATAAAAACTTTACAATAAGTTATTTTATAGTAAGTAATTAATTACAATTTATTTGTTATTTGAATAGATATCGCTTTAATTCTGGTCCATTGATGCAACAAGTACGTAATATTTTGAAATGGGCAGATGGTAAAGCGATAAAGAATGAATTTGATGTCCAACTTCTTGATCTATTAGGTCCAAAAGTTGATGCTGATCTTGCATCAATATCTAAACAAGTGAAACCAAAGGACAAGCAGACGAAAGCGAAAAAGCTGGAAGATGCAAAGGAAGGTGAGCTATATATCACTTTTTAAAAATATTTTAGATATCTAAGTTCAACGATAGATTAATAAATTATGTTTATTAAGCTAAATGCCAATATGAGCACAATTATGTGAGACATACGAAGGATTTAATTTTTAATTTTCAGAACAGGAGTCACTGAATAGTGAGAAGGGAGGCGGCCAAACTATAAGCGAACTCATGAAGACTAAAATTCAATTTCATAAACCTGGAGAAAATTATAAAACCGATGGATATATTCTAACACCAAATACACATTATCTGCTGCAAAAACATTTGAAAGCAACTGATGGCAAAGTGATAACGAGATTCCCACCAGAACCCAATGGAATTTTGCATATTGGACATGCAAAAGCTATCAATATCAATTTCGGGTATGTATATTCTTTGATTTTAAAAATAAAATATATAGTAAAAAAGATGACTCTTATAGATATGCTGCTGCTTACGATGGCATATGCTATTTACGATATGACGATACAAATCCTGAAAAAGAAGAGGAGAAATTTTTTGTCGGTATACGGGAAATGGTGGAATGGCTCGGTTATAAACCAGCTGCGATTACACATTCATCGGATTACTTCCAGCAACTGCATGACTGGGCCATAGAGCTTATAAAGAAAGACTTAGCTTACGTTTGTCATCAATCCAGTGAAGAAATGAAAGGTTTCAATCCTCCACCGAGTCCTTGGCGCGATAGACCAGTCGAGGAGAGCTTACAACTATTTAATGTAATGAAAAATTTTTCTGAACATATTGTTCCCTTCAATTTTTTTGTTACTATATATGCATTTGTCTATTTTATTTGTTAAAAAAGTAGGATATGAAGGATGGTTTGTTGGAAGAAGGAGAAGCGACCTTACGTATGAAAGTGATTTTAGAGGAAGGTAAACAAGATCCTGTGGCATACAGAATAAAATATTCGCCACATCATCGAACTGGTGACAAATGGTGCATCTATCCTACATACGATTACACCCATTGTTTGTGCGATAGCATCGAAAATATCACTCATTCTCTCTGTACAAAGGAATTCCAATCACGGAGATCATCTTATTATTGGCTTTGCAATTCCTTGAACATTTATTGTCCTGTACAATGGGAATATGGCCGATTGAACGTCAATTATACTGTAGTTTCCAAAAGGAAAATTGCCAAATTAATACAAGAAGGAATAGTGTCTGATTGGGATGATCCCAGGTATAATGTAATATTACTTTTATGAGATTATCTAATGTCTTACTAATCTTTCATCATTCTTTTTTTTTTTTATAGATTATTTACGTTGACTGCGCTACGTAGACGTGGATTTCCACCCGAAGCTATAAACAATTTTTGCGCTCAAATGGGTGTAACTGGTGCACAAGCAACTGTTGATCCTGCAGCATTGGAAGCAGCTGTTAGGGATGTTCTGAATCTTACTACTCCCCGACATATGGTAGTTCTAGAGTCTATCAAATTGACTATTAAAAATTTTCCTCAAGAAAAAGCTATAAAGCTCACTGCACCCAATTTTCCTAACGAGCCAGAGAGAGGACATCATGAAATTACATTTGATGAAATTGTATATATTGAAGCCACGGATTTCAAAGAAGTAATGTATATGTCTATCTCTTTCTAAATATTTCGCAGTTATTTATCAATATTTTATTTATTAATACTTTTTTATTTATCAATATTTACAGATTGAAGAGAAAGGTTTTAGGCGCTTGACACCAAAACAATCTGTAGGTTTAAAGCATACAGGTACCATAATAACGTTTGAAAGTATGGAGAAGGATGCCAGTGGTAATATTACGAATATAATTGTTAGACAAGATCCTGTCTCAGAAAAGAATAAACCGAAAGCATTTATACATTGGGTGTCCGATCCAGTATTGACATCTATTAGATTATACGAGCGTTTGTAAGTAATATTTTTTCCAAATTATTAATTAATGTGAAAGTTTCTTTATTCTGTAATGTGATTGAAATATCTTTAATTCTCGCTCCTCTCCTTTCCCCTCCTCAGATTTAAGCACAAAAATCCGGAAGATGTACATGAGGTGCCGCATGGATTTTTGAGTGATATTAATCCATCCAGCAAAAAAGAAATTGTAGCGTACATGGACAACAGTCTAGCTGAAACAGCAAAAGTGTATGACAAGTTTCAAT
This sequence comes from Atta colombica, assembly GCF_001594045.1. Taxonomy (NCBI): domain Eukaryota; kingdom Metazoa; phylum Arthropoda; class Insecta; order Hymenoptera; family Formicidae; genus Atta; species Atta colombica. The sequence continues at coordinate 14,043 of NW_017259252.1, forward strand.
TTGAACGTATAGGCTTTTTCTCTGTTGATCCTGATACCAAACTTAAGAAGGTAAGCATAAAAGCATTAGTACACATATATATTACATTAACATTCTCTTTTATTTCAGCTTGTTTTTAATCGTATTGTAACATTGAAAGAAGATACAGGAAAGGTGTAAATATATATTTCAATACTATCATAAAAAATATCTGTACTACTATTTTTACTACTGTTAAGATCTGACTTTTGTAAAAGCATAAAGTGTAAGAAAATCAATCAATCGGAGTCTTTTATTTTATCATGGAAAGAACGGAAATAAAGGACTTGATTGATTCATTTTCTTATGCATTATATGTTATGCGTTATGCAAGACTCTGTCCTCTCGTTCTGATACGCTTTTTTTTATATTGAGACAAAATGCGTGCTGTCTAACGGAAAAAGCGGATCCATATATAAGATCTATGATTATATATGTAATATATTATTTTCAAAATTTTTATAATATATCATGTGTCGATACATCTTTTTTACTATATTATATTTTTATGTCATGTATAACTTGCTACATTAAATTTTGCTAGTATTTTGATTTTGTGATAGTTACATTTTCATAAAGAATAAAGAATAAATCTATTAAAAGGGTTACAGTGTAATTTTCTGCCTCTATTAATTCATCAAACAAGATTCGTAGGTGGGAACCATGTATTTAATATTTATGAAAGCATCTTCGCCACCATATCTTTCTAAGATTTCAAGTGTCTCCTCTATAATGTCAGCAGCGTTCTCTCCTCTTTGCTGAGAATAATCGATACCTTCACCAAGGTTTACTGAAATTATATTTTAATATATTTTATTTCCAATTGTATACGAATATAGGAAATCTTAAAATATGAGTAAATTACCATTTCTGTCTTTAAGTAAATTTGGAATAGGCAAGATTTGCCTAAAATATGGAACTAAAGCTTCACCAACGCAATCGGCTGATCGCACTAAACGTTGAAGTGTTTTCATCGTGGTGCAAATTATCTCGGGCATTCTTGTATTTAAAGCGTCTAACAAATTTTTTTTAATTACAGTATATTTTTTCTACGTTAAATTGGATTGTAGAACTTACTTTTAATAGGAATAATCAATTGAGGAACAACGGGCAATATCTTTGGTCCACCATGTTCTAACATATCTGATATTCCTTGCTCTGCCAGAAATTTGTATGGTTGTTCCGTTTCCGTTAATCCATCGAAAAACATTGGCAAATAATGATGGAAATCTAAATCTTCTATGTCCACTTTCCAATTAATTTTCTGATCGTAACCGTTGTTCTCCAAAGAGATAGGGAGTAAACCACGCTTGTAAAATTTCCTGAAAGTCGATGGTTTCGGTAGACGAGGTTTATATAGTCTACATCGCGGCGGTTTCGCGACGATCGTGTTTTCCTGTGATCAAAAATTGACTTATTACATGTACGGTATTACTGTGCACTATATTTATCTCGATCATAGTGAAAATTCCATCCTATATTTCAATATCATCATTTTCTTAGATCCAATTATAACTTGATCGGCAGAATCACTTAAATTACTTAAAATAATATCTCTAATATACAATTCGTTGTTCTTAATATTTTTTCGATATATTAAATATAATTCTATTAATTGGATAATTTTATTCGTATTTTTTAATAAAATAGATCAAGTTAATCGGAGTTGATGGAAATGTCTCTTAACAACGTTATTACCTGCAATGCCTGAATAGTGAAGGCAGGTACTACTCGTGGCTTTCTCTTTTTGTATCGCGGTATATCTTTCCGAACTTCTGTCCAAAATTCTTTTTCATTCACCATCCCGATGCCCGATATCTTTTTTTCAATCCTAAGTTCAAATTATACATTGAACATTTTGTTCAAATATTGTACATATGAAATTATATGCGAAGATGTAGGTAGGATTATAGGAAACGGATTTAGATCAAACAATATTGTCTCCTAGCAACAAAATTTCTATTGACATCTATTTCATGATATAAGATATGATGCAAGTAGACACATATCTACTTGCATCATGGATATAAAAAAACATGACATCTATTCCATGATCTATTCAAAATATTCATATCGTAGATACAAAGTCACTTTATAAAAGTACATAATATCCTTATATATGTTTATACAAAAATCAAATATAAATTAAATATTTTATGCATAAGTGACATGATCATAAGAATTAATAATAAAATGAAAGAATATCTTTTTTTTATCAAAGTGAATTATTTCTTTTTGTCAGTAAATGTAAAATATTAATATTAGATTTGCAATAATGGACGCGGTTGTATTCGTGGAAGTCGTTTTCTAGAATGCAATGGTTTGTGAAATTGTGGATCATCAAATAAAAGTTCCTTTTTGCATGGTTCATCTTTGTCTGCCGTATTTAATTATTAAGGAAAATAACTCTGCTATATGTGTGCACGTACGGATGTAGATGTGTGTATTCAGTTACGTGTGTCATCTATTTTTTTATGACAAATATAACAGTTAACGTTTCATATATAAAGTAATGAAAAGGATATTTGTGAAGCAGCTTGAATATTCCTGTGCCTAGTGGAACTGGAATACCCATTATAATTGATTCCGATACGCCGCTTATAACATCTTTTTGTCCATAATAAGCTGCATCAAATAAATGATCTGCAGTCTTCTCAAACTGTAAATAAATAATTGGTTTGCCAAAAGAATTTCCAATTCTTCTTAATACTCAAATTTAAAAATGAAGACAATAGGCTCAATTAATAAAGTAATATAAAAAATTAGGCAAATGAGAGTTCGGTGCAGTACTTAATGTACAATCATTAATTCTATGTATATATAAATTATATTTTTGACTTGCTGTATACTTGTATTACGAGCCAAAAACGGAACTCTCATTTGCTTAATTTCCTACATTATTTTAATTTCGAGAGTCCCCCCTCCCTTCTCTTAATCAGTATTTCTTATCAATTTAATAATTCTATTGGGTTGTCCGGAAAGTTCGAGCCGATTTTTAGTAGGTGGTGTAAAGACAGGTCTGAATATATCAGAACGATTGAAAACAAATGACATGCGTACATATCGTAAAAGACGGTACTTCAGGCATACTTGGAAAAAATTTGGTTGGGATACATTAATTTTTGTCAGTTTTATACGCCTTTGAATATGGAAGAAAACAAAGTGCATTTTAGGCATTTAATGCTTTTCTTTTACCGGAAAGGCAAAAATGTCACACAAGCGGCAAACAAGATATGCGCTGTTTATGGCGAAGATGCTGTAGCTGAAAGAACTGTGCGGAAATGGTTTGCTAGGTTTAAAGCTGATGACCTTGAAGATCAAGAACGCCTAGGCCTTCCATCACAGATGAAGATCAGATTAAAACACTGATCGAGAATAACCCACGCTATACGATACGTAAATTAGCAAAAATGTTGAATATGTCAAAATTCACCTTCCACGAGCATTTTGTGAAGCTGGCTACATTAACTGTTTTGATGTATGGATTCCCCATACATTCCCACGATTTAACGGAGAAAAATTTGATGGATCGCATTTCCATTTGCGACTTGCTCTATAAACGCAACGAGGAGACACCATTTTTGAAGCAAGTAGTAACGGGGGATCCATAAAAATGAATCATTTACAATAATGTTGAGCGAAAAAGATCTTGGGGAAAGCGGAATGAACTACCTTTAGCCACCCCAAAAGCCGGTCTTCATCCAAAGAAGGTCATGCTCTGTGTCTGGTGGGATTGGAAAGAGATCCTATTATGAGCTTTTACCAAACAACGAGACGATAAATTCAGAAAAGTATTGTTCCCAATTAGATGAATTGAAGACAGCAATTGAATAAAAACGTCCAGAAATCAGCGAATCAGAAGGGCGTCGTGTTTCATCAGGACAATGCGGCCTCACGTGTCTTTGACAACTTCAATCTTTGACAACTCGACAAAAGTTGTTGGAACTCGGTTGGGATATTCTACCCTATCCACCATATTCACCAGACCTCGCGCCCTCTGATTTCAACCTATTTCAATCATTACAAAATTCTCTTAATGGAAAAAGCTTCAACTCTTTGGTCGAGGTAAAAAATCACTTAGAAAAGTTTTCCGCTGAAAAACCTGGAAGAGAGATTCTGGAAGGACGGAATTTTCAAGTTGCCTAAAAGATGGAGAAAGGTTGTAGAACAGAATGGCACCTATATAATTTAATAAATGTATATTAAAATTTAAATCTTCTGCGTTTCAATTTTCCTTCAAAATCGGTACGAACTTTCCGGATAACCCAATATATTGTATTATAAAAAAAGCACGTAAAAGAATGAAACAATGAAAAATGGAATATCTCACCGATGCCAAGTTTAAAACCGATTCTTTCATTTTTGCCAAACCTTGTCTCGTGATACCAAGTACTTCTCCTCTACTAGTCATTAAATCTGCCAAGAGCATTAAATGTCGACAATCAATACTGATACCGTGATTTTCCATTACCGACTTAATTTCTGACATGATAGTTGTTCTCGCTGCTTCTATTCCGAGTGTTTTGAAAACCTAAAATAAAACATGATTATAAATATGTTTTACTCACTATCTCATGATTTCTTTCAACTCACTTCTATTGTATTATTCGACTTTGTCTTCTCACCGAGGATGCCACGTGTTGCCATAACTTCTCTAAAATTATCACCTTCGACAAATAATGTAAATTTCGATTTATTACCAAGGTTTTCATTATGTACAACTACTCTATTGATCGATGGTAAACCCTACAAAAAAAAATAAATAAATAAAAGCGGACATTAAATTTCTAAAACTTATAAAAATTTACATTTTATAAAAATTATCTCATTACACATTTTTACCTTTATTATAACATTTGGAATGGCCTCTGTCAATTGACGAAATGGAAAATTTGAATCTTTATCTTTACTTCGATTTGGTCGAATAATAATAACTGAGTCGGTCACCTTTTCTACATTCTTTGAAGTTAATTTTAATTTTGAAGTGCAGAGTCTAGAAAATCATAAATTATTTGTTATCTTTCAAAAAGTATAATGGCAGCAAATTACTTAAATTTAAAGTATAATTAAAACTCGTGTTTTTTTTTTCATTGTACTATATTAAGTTTTGACATTGAATGAAAGAAATCAAGTGAAGTTTTGTTCTTGCGAGATACATATGTTGAAATAAATTAATAGTTGCAATGAAAAAACGAGAATCTTAAGCTTTCAAACATACTTACTTATAGCATACAGAATTAACATCAACTTCTAATTTCAACATTTTAATTCTATCGATATCTAATTTTATTATAAGGAAATGATCATCAGATAAATATATTTCCTCGATATATTCAGATACATCCCCCAGGGTCGTCTTCTCAATTCTTGCCTTCACTTGCTCGGCAAACTCGGAACTCGTATCATTGATCTGCAAAATAAAGAATTAGTTGGTTAAAACCGTATTTGATTAAATACGCAAGTGTCCAGAGTTAATTATTCACCAATGTCGCTGTTATGATAGGAGTACTGATCTTGGGACTCGCATTAATAATTTCTTTAATACGGGGAACTCCTTGAGTAATGTTCATAGCAGCTACACCAGCAAAATGGAATGTTTTGAGTGTCATCTGAGTCCCTGGCTCACCGATACTTTGAGCGGCGAGCGCACCTACAGCAGTGCCTGGTTCTATCTTAGCTCTCATGTACTTCTCTTTGCACGTGTGAATAAATTCTACTAATTGTGAGACGGTAAAACGTTCAAGTTGCGAAGTCACCGATGAATTCGATATAACGTTCTGCCGATAAAACGCTATTTTTCGCGCCACTTTCAATTTCAGAAACGAACTGCAAAAAACAACGATTAATTTGTTTAAAACTGCGCTACAGAAGTTCGCCATATATCATATATTTAGCATATTTTGTCTTACGTCAATTCATCTTTGAATTCCTCACTCAGGCACTCATACTCCTCAGAGCGTAGCATTTCCTTTGTGGCATTAATTACGCTAGCGTAATCTAAAGGCTCTTCGGTAATATAAGGCATTTTCGCCCTCACGTGCTCGTACACTCTTTCATAATCCACGGGACAGTCTTTACCTGTAGAAAAATATGTATTATTCTATTTACACAAAAATACACAATAATATATCACATACCCTCCATGTATGTAGGATCCAATCCATCACCGCCATATGTAGTCTGTATCATATCGCGCATAGAATTGCGTACTGTCATGTCGTAATGGATACACAAATCTTCTAAACTTTTAATTAATCGTCTCTGCATGTATCCAGTCTCCGCAGTTTTTACAGCAGTATCTGTGAGACCCTCTCGACCGCCCATCGCATGAAAATAGAATTCCTTGGACACTAATCCAGAATAAAATGAATTTTCCACAAATCCTTTAGCATCTGGCTTCTTTGAGCGTGTCAAGACATGAGGTAACGCACGATTCTCAAATCCATCTGGTACTCTACATCCATTGATAGCTTGTTGACCTACGCAAGCTGAAGAGAGAAGTTGTATTAAATAGTATCAGAATTAAGAATAATAATATATTTATTATTATTATTACTTGAACGTACCAATCATTTGAGAGATGTTGATGAAACTACCCTTACTTCCACAGAGTGCCATAGTTAGGGGAATGTTAGTAGGATGCAGTTCTCTCAAACACGCTTTACCAACGTCATCACGGATCACTGAAAGTTCGTTTAATATTCTCGTTTCCAGTGTTTCCTCTTCTGAACATCCAGGTTGACAGACAAGATGACCCTGTTCCATTAACTGAATGTATTCGTTACACGTAGAATAACTAAATAAACAAAAAAAAAATTGGAATTAGTTATTTATATGAGGCAGCCTCAAATTTAAACTTGGAATTATTCTTACTGAGTGTTTAATATTTTTTCCTTGGCTCGAAGAAGGCCTTGACTAGGTATAAGATCACCGATACCAAGAGAAATTCCTCTTTCAAAATTGAAATGATTCGTTATTCTGGTTAAACGCCACATAGCTGCGGTTGCAACATCTTCACCCCAATCACGCAGCAAAATGTAAAATATATTTTGTTTTGATCCTGAGCCTAATACAGATTTATCCATTGTTCCTGCTAGAAGCTCGGAATTACGAATAATAATATCTGTGGATTTAATTTGATTATTTAAGAACGTTTTGTCATTAAATGTTAACGACACGATTACAATGTACAACTTACAAGAGTCATTGATACAAAATTCTTTTCCATTGGTATATGTCTTGCCCTTTGCCTTTAGATTTGCTTTGACAGGACATTCCTTATTCGGTCGTATAATGAGACTAAATATTTGTTTGCCGGTCCACAATCTCGCCGGTTTTATGATTGCAGGCGGAGGAAGAGTTACTTTCGTAGAAGCATCCGAGCCAGCTAAAAGGCAAAGAGCTAATCTAACTTGTTCTAGCTGGAGAAATGTATCCTTTTGAGTTAAGAGATAAGCACCGGTGATAAAATCTTGAGTTGCTGCTATCAATAAGTCACCATTGCGAGGTGTAACTAGATTAGATTTATTCTATAAACACAAAACAAAATATTTCAGTATATTTATACGCAATTTAATAATTCTATAAAAGTATATTAATCAGTCATTTACCGCTAACAAAACTAATGCTTCGGCTCTGGCTTCTTCAGTTTGCGGTAAGTGAAGATTCATCTCGTCGCCGTCAAAATCTATTAATGTATATTAAATCAAATAAGGGTTAAATAAAACCGATGATAATCTTAATTTCTAATAACATTAATGTGTAATAAAAAAATTTTTTTTAACAGTTTTAGCTGTTTTTAATGTATTTTTTTTGAAAACTGAACATAAATTTGTTATTCAAATTTGATTATTACAATTTTGAGAAAAATGATATTAAAGAGACAAAAAAACACAATTTTTAAGGTTTTCATAAATGATAGTAAATAAAAAAGTAATATAAAATTGACAAAATAGAATGAACATTATAAGATGATATTCTGTGATATTCTGTTTTATCCAGAATTAATCTTGCTACTATTGTCAACCTTCATTGCTTTTTAATTTAGTATCAGGCAATCGTGTTATGTAAAAGCACTCTACATACAATAAAATATTAAGAATAAAATGTCTTTTCTATGTACATAGAAAAAGAGCTATTTTTAAATTGTTATATCTCAAAAATGGACAATCAAAATCAAACAAAATGTTTTAAAGTTAAAAATTGATACATTTGTATGGCATTAACAAAATTTAGAAAAAAAATTTACTACTGATGTTATAATGTCATAAAAATCCTTAAAAACATCATTTTCGGCAATTTTTCTAAAAAATATGATATACTATAAAATGTGATGGAGAAATTTGATAAATGGAATTGTTCTATTTAAAAATCGACGGAAAACAATTATGTTCGTTCGAACAATGTTCCTAAAATATCAATTTGCAGACTAATATAATATTTATATGTAAATTTTAAATATAATTGCAATAATTTATGTGCGCGCGTATGTATATGGGAAGGAGGGAGGGAGGGGGGAGAGGGAGAGAGAGAAAGAGAGAACATATTAAACATATCAACGTGTATAGACAATAAGTTGTCTAAACTGACCTGCATTGTAAGGTGCACAGACACATTCGTTGAATCTGAACGTTCGATGCTCTAATACCTTGGTTCTATGTGTCATAATACTTAATTTGTGCAAAGATGGTTGCCGATTGAACAGCACTAAGTCATCGTCTTTGAGATGCCTCTCAACAATGTCGCCATACTGCAAAAAAAAACAATGATATATTAAACAATGTTATATTAATTACATAAAAATCTTGATATTTTAAAATGATGTCAATATATATAAATTACCTGTAAATCTTGGGCGGCTTTATTCCGATCACCATATCCAAGATATCGCCTATTTTGCGAATTCTTATATTGTATGTAATTTGCTCCAGGATGTGTGTCTGGACCATTTCTTACTAATTTTCGCATTAATTCCATGTTTGATGGAATAACCCTTTCAGGATACGTTAAAGTCTTTGCAACATGTATAGGTACACCAACCTACGTAGATTCAATATTATTAGATACAAATCGCAGCAGGCTGACTTAAATTTCACTAGACTTACTTGTTCTATTCTGAGATTCGGATCAGGCGAAATGACTGTGCGAGAAGTAAAATCAACACGTTTACCAGACAAATTACCTCGGAAACGACCTTGTTTCCCTTTCAATCTTTGCACTATACCTCTACCAGACTTTTTAGGCTAAAAGTATCAATATGTAAATTATTAGAGAAAAGAATATACAGATCTTTAGATGTTTGTTGAGAAGAGCTTACTTGCATATGTAGAGGTATTCCGGACATTTCGCTATTAATGTAAAGACCACAATGCAGTTGAAGAAAATCCCAATGTTCCATGTACGTATTTATATTAACACCTTTTTGCCTGCGAATGACGTCATTGATAAGAGCTATTTCTGACAATTTCATTGTCAGATAATCTTCATTTGTACCAGCCTTTAGATCAGATAAAATACTAGGTCTAATACAAATTGGTGGCACAGGGATCCTTCTCAATACTAAATCTACTGGAGCTGCACATTCAGGATTCATTAACAAGAAGAAGATATCACCCGTTGGAATTCTATTGAAAAGTTCTTGCACCTTAAAGAATACTATAAATTATATACTATAAATTATACTATAAATTATATAAATTATAAGAAAAAAGAAAATTCAGAGATTAAATGTTTATAACATTATAATTTCTTT
>NW_017259252.1:23911-56396 GCF_001594045.1 Atta colombica
CCACATTTGGATATAGATATTTATCAAATATACATCTGTAGTTTTGCTCTACTATATTTTTGAATTCTATGTCGCGTTCCATCTTTGGGGCCAATTCAGCCAACTTTTCTTGAATAATGGGATCTATTTTCTTTAAGTTCTTGTATTTCTCATGTACAATCTTGAGAAAACCAGCCTTCTTCACAGGGCCATTATTTGACTTACAATTTGGACATACCGTCTTCTTTCTCGCTACTTCTAATATTTTCTTACGTAATGCTTTGCGCATTAAATATCCTGATTTCGGATTTTGTATACTGCGCGAAAAAAATTTTCTTTCTTCGTGCGTTAGCAAAACATGAGCACAACTCTGTAAAAATTATGCGTCTCTAAAATATTAATACATCAATATAGGATATAATTACTGAAGTTTGATAAAGTTATATGTTACCTTGCAAATTGTCTGTAAAATCTGAATGATAGATTTGAAATAACCAACGTGAAAGACTGGTAATTCTAAATTAAGATACCCGAAATGTCCTACGCAGTCATTCAACTTTTTATTACACGTTTCGCATTCGACTCCTGTAGAACTCACTCCCTATGTACAAAAAACATCAATTCTAAACTCTGTTCAAATAGGGACAAGGAATATACATAGTAAATTCGGTTATTCACACTACACTGGATTAGTGTACATTAAAAGCTGATTTATATAAAATATTTAAATGCAGTAATATAATATAATCAATTTTGAAATAACATAATATAATACATAATGTACATTCTGTTAAATAACAATATCATTATTGGGTATTTAAAATATTTATATGTTATATTTAATCTTGTTAATTTCATACAGGGTGTATAAAAAGTATCAGAAGCTCTGAATATCTCGAAAAATATGTCATAAAAAAAAAGTTTCAAACAAAAGTTATAGGTCAAAAAAGATTTATTTATAACTTATCAATTTGATCTTATCAATTTGATCTTGGATGGCATTATCAAAGTCAAGTCAAGATCACATCACTTTTTTAAAATAAAAACCCTCATTTTTCATTGCATATTCTTGTAGTCGATTATCTCGAAAGCTTTTCAACACACTACTACAAAATAGTTTTTTAATTATAAGATTTAAAAGTTAAATACCACTGGCATTATCTAAGGTATCCAACTGATGTTGATTAAAATTAGAAATCCTATAATCAGAGTCTGGCCACAAGAAAAGATTCCACACTTTTCTTCAAAATTGTGCAAGAGAGAGACATATGTCCCTTTTTTTGAGATATTCAGGAAATCTGATACTTTTTATACACCTGTATATGAATAAGATTTTAATATGTATTAATCTAATAATAAAAGTGAATTAAATTTATTAATGGTCTCCAAATACCATGCGCCTGTCCAGTGCTCCTTGCAAAGCAGGGGTATGCTTTGTATCTTCATTGTACAGGTTTTTGGAGATCATCTCCACACTGGCCTGCATATTTATGTCAAGCATGCTGTTTACGCCAAAGGATATATGGGAGCTAGATAAAAAAAATTAAATAAAATGCCTATGCATTTTGCTTACTGAAACTTAATTTTCCTATTGAAGAAGATTCAAATCCAGAAACAGAATGTTTACATTTAATTTAAACTTCATTTGATAAATACATCCCAATTATTTACAAATTGTATTGTGTTAAGAAAATATAATTTAAGTCTAATTTCTATTCTAGTTCTTTACTTTCTGTTTCTTGCTTTTTGTTTTGCTTTTGGTTATTCTACAATGTGCTTTTTGTTTTCTATTTCTTGTCTTTTTGCTTCTTATCAAGTTTTTTTATGTCGCCCGAGATAAAAGTTAACGAACTTTGGAAGAAATAGAAAATGTAAGAAGAACGCAAGAAATACAATTGTCGAAACAATTGCAAAGGGGGAAAAAGCAAAAAGTAAAAAATAAGAAATAAAACAATAGAATGGGCTTTTTTGTTTCTTTTGTTTTCTGTCATCCAAGATAAAACTTTAATTTCAGAAAAGGCAAGAAAAATGATTGTCAATAAAATGATTGCAAAGAGAAAAAAAGGCAAAAGAAATAAAAAGCAAAAGCACATTATAGAATTAAAAGTACATATCCACGAAAGGAACATTTTGTTGTCTATTGTTGTTAGAAACAAGCAATTAGTAAAAACAATTTTGTCTCCACAGAATAATCTCAGTTTGAAAAATGTTTTAATTTTGTTTCAGTTATCGAGGCAACAATTTGTCCAGAACTTAAATCTAATCTACAATGTATTTTTTATTTCCTGTTTCTTCATTTTACTACTTTTTAATTCTTGCCATTTTCAATTATCTAGCTTTTTTTTTATTTTCTGTCATAAAAGTTGGCAGAGACAAGAAATATGAGATGAAAAAATGAGATGAAAAGTAAGAAACAAAAAGCAAAGAACACAAAGAGTACTTTCCATTTGATGACACAAGTTCTATCCTTCTTGAGTGACATTCAGAGTGACAAAGATAGAACGACACTTGTGTTGACTTGTGTCATCAAATGGAAAACACCCAATGTATATTGTTATACAGGCTTTCTGGAAAGAAGCAACACAAATATTGCTTTTTTATGCTTTAAAAGATACAGCACATTTGCATATCAATATCTGGGGAGACACACATTTTACTTGTATTACAATTTATATTATGCTTATATGTAAATAATATTGCATAGAAATTATTAGCAATATTATTTCCCTGAGAAAACTAAAGAATAATATTTTAAATTCGTAAGAACAAATAAATCTTATACATACACTTCGCTGGCAACATTTGTCTCCCTGAACTGTTCTTTCACCATGCTTGGTCTTGATTTAAATACAACTGCAAATAATCGAATTATTTCTTAATTAATTTTTCTTGGTAAATATTAAGAAGACCCCGGTCCACTCGAATTTTAAAAATATACTCAATCGATGCGTTTTTTCTTATGAAAATGAAGAATCTACAAGAAAAAAGTGTCGCTCTGCCCCGCGAACCGAGATACTTTAAATTAAAGTTGACGACTATGCAGGTTAGGAAATTTGTCACGGTCACTGCTTTAAAATAAATTATCGGAGTTCTAATCCATGTGGAGTAAGATGTGTAGACAGTAACACTTGGTTACGTACGCCGCCCTGAACAAAAAAAAAAACATATTCTACTCGCTTGGAACCTAACCACCTAGAAGTTACAGTTGAGACAGTGTCCGCTTTGAATATTTGTGTCTCTCAACAACGACGCGATGCGATCATGCACAGTAATCATGTCATCTATGTTTAACATTGGCAACAACAAGGATGTAATGATCCATTGTCATTTGTGTCGCTTTTTGGAAGACACACTTCCTAAACCATGAAGACATGGGATGTGAAAACAGTTTTTTTAGAGGCAGTAAAAATCCACTTGGAAATCTCACATTCCGAATTCCAGATTTCCTAACCTACAGAATCGTCAACTTTAACTTAAAATATCTCGCTTCGCGAGGCAGAGCGATATTTTTTTCTTGTAGATTTTTCATTTTCATAAAAAAACGTATCGATTGAGATTGATTATATTTTTATCAAAATTTAAGTGGACCAGAGTTTTCTTAACATTTACCTTGTTCTTTTTTGCGTCTATTCCTCTCCCTCTCGATCAAAATTCACGATATTCGACAATGAGCACCTCCATTCAAATTCATTTCATTCCATTCTCGTTCCAAAAGAACTGTAAAGACTTAAACACAATAGGCATAGGCAACAGGGAATAACGAGCCATCCAATCAGAGCTCTGAAATACAATATCGAACTTAGAGCTCTTAATTGGACGGCTCGATATTCCCTGTTGCCTGTGCCTATTGTGTTTAAGCCTTAAATAATCAACATGATGTAAGCCATAGAACTTATAAATAATGGAAGGGAAATATGGACGTCGAGTCCTATATATATGAGAGAAGCGACATCAGCATCACGATTTCTGGTTGGTGATACCCTTACTTAATTAAAAAAGCCATACTGTGCCCACAGTGGAGAACTACCATATGTTTCCTTTCTACAGTATCAATCATGAAACTTTTTTCTTAGGATGAAAAGTGAAAAGTGAAAAGTTTCTCCATTAACTTCAATGGTTAAAATTTTTCACTTTTCACTTTCCATCTTAGGGATAAAAAATACCTATATTCATATATTCATCTTCATATACCTATATTCATAATCCTTCCTTATTTTAAGGATGAAGGAAGCCTCCATGAAGGATTCCTCGATTCCAAGACTTTCTTGTTTTATAAACAGATCTCAAGTTCGCCTTCCCGAAGGAAGGAATATTTTAGGGATTTTAATAACCTATTGGGGATAGCGTGTCATAATATATAGTATATGCATACCTAATATCGTGAATTACGAAAAATAAAGGTTATAGAGGCATTGTTGATTAAATATTATAAGATCATGATTAGCATTTTGCAACATAATGGAAAAATAAAATTAATAGCGAATTTGACGCACTCATTGCGCATTAAAACCGTTGTATACAAATTTAACATAAATATATGTTAAATAAACATAGAATTAAAAATCGATTAAATTGTGAAATATTCAATACATTTTATTGTACTATTAGATAAAATATGTATTTTATAATTCAAAATATTTGCATTTTATTTTTATATTCAAATTAGATTAGTGTACAACGGCTTTAATATGCATCAGTGTTTCCAATCGAATTCGCCATAATGCTTATTATACGAAGAAGGAAAAAAGAGAAGAGTTTATAGAGTTTTTAGAAGAGTTTATTTCCGAAAAAACAATCAAAAATAATTATCGATGCGTCAGATTTAAATTGTGAAGTGACATTCATCCCCATTATTACCTCTAATTCGTAGCAGGAATTGCCTGGAACTCGATTTTAGAGATCTACATTTCGTTTTTAGTTATTTTTATATTCATGACTGTTAAAATCTGATACAATCAGATGTTATGCCAGCGATCATGACAATTTAGTCGTTGAAACAATCGATCATAAAAAATTCTTCAATTACTTCAGAAATTAGAAATATTTGAAGAACTGCTGGCATTAGTTGGACTATATATATATAAAACAAGAATATATCGTAAGAATATATCGTATGAAAAATAAGAATTATTATTAATTTTCTTCTTCGAATTATTATTAATTTTCTTCTTCTGTCAAATTCTCAACTATCAATAGCCGGATCGACATAGCCTGCAATCGACATGACATTCCATTAATTCTGTATCGTTCCCGCCATGATTCTAATGGCTCCGATATAGTAAAGAAACATCTTACGAAACGGAAGATATCTTGTATGTCTATATGTGTCATCGTCTATATTTTGGATTCGTCTGAATAGAAAACGGTAGATTGGCATAATTCTTTTCGGAAAACATTTTCAAAGATGAATTGAATATTTTGTTGCGGGATGACTTTTAGGTTTTTAAAAATCTGGGAGGACAGTTTGGCATAAATGATGTTGGTGACAGTAAAGTGAGTTCTGAAACGCCGAAAGAGCGGGCGTAATAAATATCTGGCTTTTATGAGACCACAAAAAAGTAGAAGCCGGAAAATAATTATGAAGATATGAGGACTTTCTATATATATTACTAGGCTGCTAACTTATTTGAAAAAGTGATCCCCAATTTTGATGTAACATTATACGCATACGTCGAGAACCGCTCCGCATAATCGCGTGACGTATATCTGTATATGCGCACACATCAGCATACTATTATCTTTTGACAGAACCTATTTAATAGTATTAAAACCACCAGATACTTATTTTCATAATCTAGCTATAATAAATTATTTTAATTTTTTATAAGAAATTAAATAAGATCGCATCTTTTATACACGTTTATTGATATTCAATTGTCTTTCCAATATCTTTACGTTTTACTTGAATTTTTTCTCTTCCAAGAGAAACAAAATTTTTCGCTATGAGATCACATTACTTTCATAAGATTATATTAGCATGTGAACAGTTGATGCAAAACACAGCCATACTGCATTCTTTTGGATATATTCGTGACACATACGCAGAACTACAATTTCGGAGTTCATTTCACATAAGTTGTCCTAAGGAGTTAGCAATTTAGCAGTATATAGAAGTCTGTGATTCGCATGTAGGTACTCACCGGGATCGGGTGCGTTTTGGTATTGAGTTTCGTTCTCATCGAGTGTCACGTAGGTATTTGACTCAGAATTGTTATTGCTGGCTCTCGTGGTCGGCCTAAGAGGGATTTTTCCTTTTATATAAACCTTTTACATATGCGTCGATCCATTTGGGTTCTCCTTTTTTCGCGCGGTCTTCGTGCATATGATCGGAACCGAGTCCCCGGATCAGGAGGGCGTGAGGGGGAATGCATTCGGTCAACGTCTTTCCTCTGTCCTCTCCTCCTCCCTCAGTTCCTCGGTGTCATTCAATTTTGTGAATGGACATGTTTTACTGACAAATTTAGATTCTCACATTATCGGCGCTGCACTTTTCAATTTAATGGCGGAAACTTCGTCTGAACGCGCGGCTAACTACGTGGCCTAAGTAAAGATAGCAGCACATCCTTTCCCATGGAAACGGATCAAAAATTTACTCAAATTTCTTGGAGGAAGAAAGGCATGCAGCAAAAAAACTCGCATAAATCTAAAGTGAAGGTTGTGAAGACGTCCACTCCTAGCGATGCTGTTGTGTCCTCCCATTTTTGATAACGTTGATGGATCCGTCATCTCAGCCCAAACAGATTGTACCATGCAAATTTAATTATCTTTATTCCTGCACGGATAAATCGCCTTATTACGTGATTTATTCGAATAAATCTTCCGTCATACATTTCTCTGTTTTATCCAAAATAGTATCCGAAATTGCTAACGCGGATATTTTATCCAAACGACTAGGTAATGGCAAGGGGTAGAGTCGGAGGAAGCCGCTAACCGCTTAGTTACTAACTCCGCTTTTGAAAAATACAAGACCTTCATTTCATCATATCGTTCTCAGAACGAATATTGTTAAGGATATAGACTAATTACTTTCCTTAGAATGCATCAAGGTTCGATCGCCAGTTAAAATTTTAGAGGTTCAGAGACTGAACTGACACATGACTATAAGTCACGAAACGACTTATATCCTTCAAGAACTCTTTGTATTAAGTTCGCAAGACATCGTTGCCTAGAGACATCATTTTATTCAACTAAATACACCGTTGAACTGTATGTGCCTAAGGTCAGGATATGTTTCGTGTGCTACAGAGTGAAACATATAGGAAAGGACTACAAAAGTTTAAAATCGAGATGCCTTTACTATAATCAGGAAAATGACAAGTCTGTTGAGTATGAGCACAGATTATTACCTACAAAATGCATCAATTGCGGTGAACAACTGACAACTTCATTTGACTGCCCAGTCATTCGAAGCACAAGGATGTCACAACCTTGCTGTATGAGAACATACTTCATGTCGAGGCGAAAAGAATCATTAAGGAAAATTACAAGGATTCATAGAGAGGAATTGAGTTGCCGGCAACTCAATTCCTCTCTATGAATCCTTGTAATTTTCCTTACATCTCTAATAATTTTCAGCACCCGTCCTACAAAGATAATTATTTTCAATAGATTTTCTAACCTGAATTCTGAAGATCCTGGGGATATTAGGATAACATACTATGCCAAATTATACGGAAGCAGCAAATGCATTTTCGTCGAGGCGTTCCCTCCGTAAACTGTTCCTCCGAGGACTGTTAATATGGAATCTCTTCCGGTAACGCTCGTTTGGAGACGTCACACAAGCTTCAAAAAAATAACACCTTCATTACGTAACAACATAACGAAATTCTCTTTGAATTCAATAGTCGCCCTTCGAAGGACAAAATTTTGTCCTTCTAATGAGAACTTTTAATAGCGTTTTTAAGCAGATATTAACACTCTTATCCAACTTCAAGGATCTGTTCAACAATCAGCAACTATCAGCACTCATTGATCCAATAATCGCAATATTATCAAGGTTTGCTAATTTTATCAGAAATTCTAATCTCAATCTTGATTTCCTCATTAACTTATTCGCCGGCACTGGACCTAACAACTCTTTTAACTTGGATCACTGGAACTTCAGAAATTAAATTCAGTAATAACAATAGAATTCCTCGCTCATTCAGCATCCTTCAATGGAATTGTTGCGGGGAGAAGTAAACTATAGAAGTAAACTATAGAAGTAAACTGCAGTCAATCTGCAAGAATTGACATTATTTACATCCAAGAATCGCTCCTCTCTTCTCTATATTTTCTCTATGCGGAGAATTCTATGTCGTGAGAGCAGACGTAACTAATCCAGGTATGAGAGGAATCTGCACCATATCGTTTTCAATACTGTTAACCTACCAAATTGGAAGGATGATTCGGTCGAAATGCTGGTGATATCTTCAGACAACGAGAAATTCACAATTATCAACATTTATCGTTATCCGAATTGCAATACTCCTACTCAATTCTGTGAGGTTGGAGACTCAAAAGATAACTGCATTTTTGTTGGGGATTACAATCCCCATCACTCCCAATGGGGCTGCTCAAACACATCGCGCCGACAGACTGGTTCTAGCATCAAGAGCATAGAAAATCACTATGCTTGCATTCTTAATGATCAGCATTTTCACAGATTGCTTCTCCCACCTAATTCTGGCTTGTCAATTGTAGACTTGACTATAGCCACCGTTAATATGGCTCCCCTGTGAGGTGCGGAAGACACCTGCGGCGACCACTATCCCATTATGTTCAAAATTGGCATCAATTTGGTCTTGCGTCAACGTTGTACGCCTATAAGATTAATCTTAATACTAAAGAGCTGATTTCCAGGACACCCTGGCCGATTCATACGATTTGTTTGCCATCTGATGAAAAAGAAGTATACATTCAACTAGCGAATCATCTAATGGATACGTGCTCCTCTTCTTTTAAGAACATAATGCGGGCACTGTTCCTGTATCAAACAAAAGAATCACCCCTCCATGGTGGATGGATAAATGTCAGGAAGCAATCATCAAACGCAGAGAGACGGCCGAATCTAGCAAAAAATTCTTACAATCGAAAACTTTTATAATTTTAAAAAGGCGAGAGCGAAATGTTCCAAGGTTCTTTATAGGAAAAAGAGGAAAGAAAATTTATTGGATCCTTTGACTCCAAAACTCCGATCTCGGAAATTTGGTCACTGATCAGAGCCTTTAAATGCCTAGTGCTTTCAAATTATACAGCTGATTCCTCTAAAGAGAGACAGTCCATTCAGGAAGCCATTCAGACGCTAAGCCTGCCTTCCTGCTTTCAAGATAACTCAATGAGTTTAGAGAAAATAAACAGGGAAGATGGCAACTCAGGTGTTGTTTTTGAGGAAATCGATTCACCAATCACTGTCAAGCATTTAGATCTTGCAATTTCCGCTGCAAAAAAGAAATCGACTCCCGGCCTAGATAGAATCAATAATAAAATGCTGGCATATTTGCCATATAAATACAAAGAGCTCTTAATCAATCTTTTCAACAGCTTTCTAGTTAAGGAATTTATTCCGGATGATTGGAAGATATCCTTGGTTATCTTTATTCCCAAAGCAGGAAACTCGGGAAGTTAGGCCCATCTCATGCATCTTAAAATTACTTGAGAAAATAGTGTACTGGAGATTACTCTGGCTGGTAGAGTAATCGCAATCACTTCTTCTTCTTGAACAGATGGGATTCCGCCTTAGTCGATCATGCATAGTTTAGTTATATTCATTAACTGTATTCTTGGAGTTACTTCCAACGGGAAATTTCTAGTCGCTGCTTTCCTGGACATCACCAAAGCATTCGACAATATACATCCTTTAGCAGTAATTAATGAACTTAAAAATGCCGGGACACCAGCTCCAATCAGGAAATTTGATTATAGCTGGACAGTACACTTCATAGAAGATGGAATAATTAATGACATACATTTTACATATAGACACTCCTCAGGGCTCGATCTTTATTCTAATCTGTCCTTAAGCAGGATCAAGGAATGCGCTATGAAGAAAGTTGAATTTCTTCAATACGCAAATGATATATCTTTGTTGCAAATAGCAATCTCTTAGAAGCACTCTTCAAGCAAAAAACTCTAGATAATGTTGCAATATTCCTTAGCGACTTGGATCTTCCAAATCCAAATGGATAATCTTCATATTCAAAAAGAACAAACCAATCGCTAATCATTCGCTTATGATAGGACCACAGGCCATTCCAAGAACTGAGCAAGTCAGATTTCTGAAAATGATCCTGGATAGCAGAATGAATAATTTTCATTTCAAATATCTTGTTCAAAAGGAACGAGTGATTATCAATATTATTTCCTCGCTCACAGCTATATGGTATTCCCATCTCCAATGCTTGCTCTCTATTTACAGATCAGTATTCAGGATCGTAGAGTACGCCTCTATTTTTGCTTGGCATGGCAATTCCATCTTCCTTAAATTGAAAAGATTACAATACAAGGCCATTAGAGTGGCACTGGGGTACAGACAATTGACCCCAATTAACGTAATATTATGTGAGGCAAGAGAACTTAGATTTAATTTCTTGAGCGAGAGATTTCTATTAAAGTACATGTCAAAAAAGAATCCGGTCATTAACAATATAAAGCGTTTAGAGAGAGTATTAGAGAAGAGCGAGAGAGAAAAGCGATTCTGTATCTTGAAACGAAGTGAAAATTACAAAATTGAATGAATTTAATAGAACTGATAATTTACTGATAATTTTGGTCAACACCTAGTAAATTTGTTCACTTTTGTAATTTTCATCTTGTTTGAAAATCACAAAATCGATCCCTGATAAGCAAAGAACGCTCATTTTCAAGAAATCCCCTTCTTTTAAATTTTACGTCACTAACAAACACGAATTAGCGCACATGCATAGATCTTACTCCCTTCCAGCGACTTTAAAAGCGACTTTCGGCCTTCATCTTCCGTAAAGAATTCCGCAAATTTGTGACATGCCAAAGATAGTTCTAATTATGAAATCGCTTAGGAATTTAGTCACAACCTCCGGGATCTTGACAATTCTGCTTTATAATCTATAATCTATACGGATCTAGAATTTCGGAGGATGACTGCGGCCTTCTATTCACCAGAGCTTACTACTGCTTTAAATACAAATTAACCTCGAACTCTTCGGTATTCATAGCGGAAACGTGAGTTATTTTACAAACTTTAATCCTCGCACTAGATGCGGATTACCTTAAAATCATAATTTTTTTCTGACTCTCGAAGCGTGTTGGAGGCCAATAACTCGGTCAAGCTGGTTAATGGTAATTATATCATACAGAGAATCAAACAATTTTTACTGCAATTGGAGGAGAGCGATATCGAATGTTCTGTCTTCTGAATTTCGCGTACAAGGGTATTCTGGGAAATGAGGTGGCTGAAGAAAAAGCGGCTAAGAAAGTTCATGTTCCTCGGATCTAAGAGGATTCATTTTAACTCCCTATCTGAACTTTCAAGCGAAGGCTAGATCTAAACAACTATCTTGAGAGCAAAGGAATATTGGCGCGTATTATTCCATCCTCCCATTAGAGTTAGTGCCTTGGTACTTTAAACTTCCTTTTAATAGGAGCGAGATAGTATGGATCAACAGACTGAGATCTAACCACTATAATCTTAATTACAGTCTTCATAGAAAGAACATGATAGATTCACCAGCGTGCCTGTGCGGGGACCCTAGGCAGGATGTCAATCATATCATCTTTAATTGTCCGCTCACTAGGGACAAATCCAGACTTTTGTCTGCTTATCTTAGGAACTTCTCCTCTCAAAACCTTTTGGACATTTTTCCTGTCTTGAAACATCCCTCATCTAAACTCCTCTCCTTTTTTAAGGCCATTGAATTTTGCTGCGCCAGCAGTTGCCGGAGTTGCTCTCTCCCTCTTTTTCTCCCCTTTTTTGGTTCCTTTCCGAGGCGTTTCGGGAGGTCCAGAGAGGGGGGAGAGGGTTGCGTGGCATTTGCTTCATCTGTTTCAGACTTCGGCGATCTCACAACATAGCAGTTCTGTTTTCTTTTTTGGGGAATTCCTGTGGAAGATTGGAGGCGTATTGTATAAGACTGGCCATGTTAATCCGACTGCACCGGAACCTGAGCCACTCAAATATAGAAGAAGAAGTCTATGACGAGGATTCTGATGGAAATTTTTTCTTGAATTGTGACAAATAATGATTAAATGTTACTGAAATTCTAATGAAAAATGATAAAATATTACCGAAATTTACTGAATTTTATATTAAAATTTAGGTAATTCTTCAGAATAGCTACCTCATCTCCAATTTCGATGAAATTAGACTCATTATTATGTAAAATGAAAAAAATCTGGCAGAAAAAAGTCCGAAATTGACCTATGAAACGAGATATTGAGCGTTAAAGTTAACTACTATTGAGGTTAGAAAATCTGTCATGTGGAGTGTACAGACAGTAGTGCTTATTTTTTTATATCGTGCATTTGATACGTCGCTCCAAACAAAAAATAATATATGTAACACGATCATTAATTTGTCATGTAGATAGTAGAATGTATAGAGTGCGTGTTATTGGTTCGGGGTGGCGTAGCCGCCCCGAATAAAAAACAAATAACATATCCTACCCATTTGGGGTCTAATTGCCTAGAAATTGCAGACAATCTAGACAATAAAAAGATCACTCTAAAAGCTGTTCTCACATCTAACTATCTCCATGGATTAGAAATATTCCAAGGACATGGTCTTCTGCAACTTCTAGGCGATTAGGTCCCAAACGGATAGGATATTATTTGTTTTTTGTTTCGGGGCAGTTACGCCGAATTAATAAGCATTAGTTCATACATCTTACTGTCTACATGACAGATTAATGATCGTGTTATATACGTAGTAACACTTTAGTCAATTTTAACACTCAATATCTCGCTTCGCAGAGCAGTTCCCAGATTTTTTTCTACCAGAGTCTTTCATTTTACGCAAAAAAAATACATTGAATGATCCTAATTTTATCGAAATCGAAGATGAGGTAGTTATTCTGAAGAATTATCAAAATTTTCTCAATTGATCTATTTCAGTATTATTTCATTAAAATTTCATTAGCAATTCAATCTGAATCATTATAGTGAAAATCATTAAACATGAGGATTGTAATGGCGAATCATTCAGCAAAATTCATTAAAATTCAGTATGTTTTATAAAAATGCAATATTAGTTGTAAGTAAATGATAATGAAGGTCCAAATCGCAAATTTTAAAATTAGAAAAAAATTAACGATTTAATACACTTTAAGAAATTTAAAAAATCATTTATATTTCATATCATTTTCATATACATTTTCATAAACATTTTTTTACCTTTTTACATATGCATATTAATTTGTTACACATTTTTAAACTCAACAATCAGTATTTATCCATTTATATGTAATTTAATTTCTTTTTATAGAAAGAAATTAAATAAATAAAATAGTACTTTAATATTTCTTTGCTTTCATAATTAATATATTATATTAATAGAATATTTTAATAATTTTTTAACTATTATACGAATTCAAAGCTTTTCGTTACAAGATTTCAGCAAATTTATTATAGTTTAGCAAATTTTATCATATTTCAGCAAATTTCATTACTATCTTTCAACTACTAATTTCAACATTTTAATTATTCTATTTCCGTTTGCGGTAATTTTCATTGACAAATCTATAAAAATATTGTGTATTTCGTTCTCATTTTATTACTTTTCAGATATTTTTATTAATTTTCGTCAACATTCATAATATTTCAGTGTATAATAATAAATTGTAGAAATATTACATGTCTTGCATTATTTTTTATTTTTTTTTCATGCATTTTCAATAATTATCTTTAGGATTCATGGTATTTTTAATATAATTCAGTGTTGTATCTCCAAATAAATTAGTATGAATATTAAATATTTTTCATTAGTTTTCGGTATTTTTCATTAATTTTTATTAATTTTCATTAATTATTGTTAAAATTCATACTATTTCAATATTAAAAATATTATTCATGTTAAAAAAATTTCAACAATATTTCAGTTATTTTCATTTCTTATTTCAACAATTTTATTGTTGAATCCAACAATTTCAACGATTTTTTTCCATCAAGGGATCGACGAGATGTTTTTATAACTCGCAAAGATCCAGAAGTTCAGCCACTACTGGGTGGTCCTGAATCGAGATGATCTTAAGAAAGTATTTGACGGCTAAATATTCAAATCTCTGTTTGAGAAGAGGTTTCGATGTGCTATTAATTATTTCGATGTGATATTAATTAGAGTGAAGTTGCGATACCCGTAAACAAGGTATAGGATTAGATTTTGAACTTGTTGGAGTTTAATAGGGCTTTATTATTGAGGACAAAAATGAGAGAGACATATTCAAAGGAAGCTCGTATCATCTATAGATGGAAAGAAGAAAATTGGTGTATCCCTGACCACATACTCCTAAGCGCAGATAAAAAAGAGATTAGACATTTCCCTTTGCACGTTACATATTCCATGCATTTCTTGTTTAAAAGTTTAGGATCGAGAACAAGGAATGAGACCTAGGAATCTCATCGAGAGGGAGGGAAGAATATTATGCTCCTCCAGTTTTACAGAAAGATTAACCTGAGATGGATTCCTCTTTTTTATGAAGATCATCATTTGAGTTTTATTAGGAGAAATCTCGAGATCTCAAAGATTGAATATTATTGAGAGAATGTTTAACCTAGTGCTGGGCGATTCCACTGGAATTTGAAATAAATATGACAATATTGTTTGCGAATTGAAGTAACGATGTGCCCGGGTCTAGCAATTTGTTAATTTCTTTAGGGTATACATTAAAAAGCGTCGAGCTAAGGATAGAACTCTGTGGAATGCTCCTACACGACGATT
This sequence comes from Atta colombica, assembly GCF_001594045.1. NCBI lineage: Eukaryota > Metazoa > Arthropoda > Insecta > Hymenoptera > Formicidae > Atta > Atta colombica. Next base: position 38,778 of record NW_017259252.1, read on the forward strand.
AATATAATCGGAGACAAGAATCCCTGAATTACGAATTGGATACTGCGGGGGAAGAAATCAGGTTATCTATGAATCTGATAAATAGGGGAAGTAACATAACATGTTACAAAAATGTTGATATGACCGTTATATAATTATATATCAAATCTACAACAGCAATGTAACTGCGTTGTTATACTACTGTAATGTTATTAATTATTATACTGCTATGTATTTGTTGCCTTAAACAAACCTAACCTAATTTGCTTTTTGCACATACTAATCCTAGAAAATATCTTTGTTAGCTTCAAACTCAGTAGTTTCACTTGTGTATAAATGAAAAGCAATTAATAACACTTTATATTTATATGCTATGTGATTTTCGTAATCAAAAGTAAAGACTTAAAGTTGTAGGCAGATTCATTCTGATACAGATACATTATTTAGATTATTAAAAATAGATAATAAATAAATATGTGTGTATGTGTGTGTGTGTGTGTGTGTGTGTGTGTGTGTGTGTGTGTGTGTAATAGGTTAATGTTTTCTGTTTAGCAATACTAATTTCAATATTTACTTAAAAATTAAAGGATTACCTCAATTAAGAGTTTACTCTCCTTCGTGCCCAAATTGGAAGTAGATCGACAGATCGAGTGATGAAGACATAAGAGTGGTCGAAATTTTCACCATGATCGAAACTATCGAAAATATCGAAGACATCGGAAAAGGTTAATCGGCGATTACAAAAACGGCGATATATAAAACTTTCTTAAAAATATCCCGTGTAATTCAAATATAACATCAATACAACTATTATTATAACATTTATATAAAACATTTGTTATGTAATGTGTTATATGAATGTTATATCGTTGTTTATTTATTATTACGAGTAAAAAACAAAATAATGTTGATAGTTATATTTCATTAGATAGGGAAACAAGACAAATTGAATTTGCATTCGTGGAGATATAATATTTGTTATTATTTCACGCCTATGTACCTCTATGTGATGTTGCAGTTAAATTTTGCATTTGGGATGACACCATATTTTGGTCCTTAATTTTCAGTTAGCAATACATAACTCTGATTTTATGTTTTGATTTCTCATTGATTTATACCGATGCAAATCAAAATATTACTTGTAATAATAGTTTCGTTTCTATGCCAATCATTCATAATTTTAATTAATATATAAGATATTTAAAGCTTATGCCTCTGCTGACAATTTAATATTATTAATATTTGAAGAAATTACATGGAAACGAAATAATACATTGGTATTTATTAACTTAGTTAGAAAATATAATGACAAAAATAATGACAAAGATATTGTCCTCAATCTCGAGAGATCGTTCGATTCATGATAGAAAGAATATAAGTAAAACATTGCGCAATAATGACGATAGCAATCTGGGAATAACCAATTAAATAAATGTTTCCCAATATATGCACTTTTTCCTGTGTAATAGCGCTGGTTACCAATTACTGGAACAACCAATTAAATGTTACCCAAATTCTCTCTCCTACTGAGCATCCACAGGCGATGAATATTTCACCTTATATTCTTTCCACCTTGATTCGATTGTAGTGGACGTGTTTCGTCTCACTGCAATCTGAATGTTGCGATATGAATGTTTTATCTTTGAGTGTAAAACGAGGAGCACAGATTCTTACATAACGTATAACATGTAATGCACAAGAAAATGAACCAATCAGAGTCTTTCGTTTCCTTCCTTTCCAGAAATAAAGAATTCTGATTGATTGGATTTCTTATGTCTTATGTGTTATGCGTTATGCGTAAGAAAATAAACCAATCAAAGTCCTTTATTTCCTTCCTTTCCATGAAATAAAGGATTCTAAGTTGATTAGTTCTTATGCTTCATGTTTTATGCGTTATGTAAGAGTCTGTGCTCCTCGCTTAAATATGATCGTATTTGATTGTCCTATTTGTGTTTGTGTTCTAGTCTCTGTTTTCCTTCCCCAGTTTATCGCATCCTTGTTGCCGTTCTTCTTCAAGAAGTGGTCCTCAATTATTGCACTTACCAGCACCTAAGTTGACAGATTTTCTAACCTGAATAGTCGTAAAATTAATATCTCAGTTTGTAGAGCAGAGCGACGCTTTTTCTGTCAGATTCCTTCATTTTATAAAAAACACATCGTAAGCCTAATTTTATTAATTTTTCGTGTAAAAATGAAGATGAAGAAGACGAAAAAAAAAGAATAATAATTTAGTTTTACCCCTACCATCTCAAAAATCAATGAAATTAGGCTTCCTTGATGTGATTTTGCATGAAATGAAGAAATCTGGCAGAAAAAAGCATTATTCTGCTCGGCGAACCTGAGATATTAATCGTTAAAGTTTCGATTATTCATGTTAGAAAATCCGTCATAGCCACGAAATACTGCGATGCGAATAAGCGCTGCAGTCATATTTTCATGTGAGACGTGAGGTTGAGTATGACATGCTATTTAATTAGACTATTTAATTTATTTTATTGCGAATGCTATTTCCATACTAGATATTCCATATTAGGCACAAGATTAGTCTTTTTTTGGACTATGTCAGATTTTTTTATGAGATTATGGCGCTGGCCAGTATTATGGCATTCCTGACACTGAGGAATTTCTATCAGGGCACACACACATGCAATTGATATATGTAACTGTTATAAAATCCTTCAATAAATTTCGGCTGTAAATTATTATTTATTATATTTGTCTTAACTAAAAATACACATAATTAAAAATATACACATATATGTGTATTTTTTACTCTAATAAATTTTTTATACCGAATGTTACAATTACTGGAAGTAATTCTATGTTATGTCATACTACATCATATACTACTTACTACAATAGTAACACTACTGACTTATCATTGACCCTATTGCGCATCAGTAATAATATTATTGCAGTAGCAATGACACTAATAGTATTTTTATACTTCCAAATGATATTGGAAACTTGTATGATAGCAACATTTAAATTTAAATTTTTTAATTTAAAAATCGAGATCATTTCGATATCGATTCGAGCTAGAATTAAACTAGCTAGCCTTTGATAGAGTCGATGATATTTTTCCTTGATTTCGTGCTCATTTATGGTAAAAGACAGCTAATATATTATCAACATTTATGGTAAGAGATATTATTCCCTGAAATTCCTCAATATAAAAGTGACGTAATAAAATTATATTAAATAAACTACAAAGTACAAATAAAAGTAATATTATTTAATAGGAGTAGAACAATAAAATAAGATACAAAGAATTATGAGAAGAAAAGACTTTATCGACATTCGAGTTGTAAAAAATGTTCCGATTCATATAAAAAAATTTCACAATTTTCTAAAAAGTTATAAAATTATTTATAAACTCTGAAAAATTTTGAGAAAGCTTTTATGATTAGAGCGATATTGCAATTGCAAGTGAAATAAAATCGAAAATAATGTCGATTCGACCTTTGAATGAAAATATTCAAAATATAAGATTATGTATCACAAATTTATACAAAAAATATTAAAAATGTATCAACTCTCATTGCACTCTCTACATAATTTTTTATCACTTGAAAATGTCTATTATAGTCTATTGTATCATATTTTATGTATATTAGCATAGTCTATTGTTAGCATAGTTTTTCTCATAAAGCTTCAGCAATAAACTAAATTAAACTAATTAAATTAAATTAATCATGAATTTCTTTTCTTCTATCTCTTTCTTTGATCCGTATTTCAGCTACTGGAACATTTAAATGACCCTGAAAGAGAGAACGAAAAAAGAAAAAAGTGAGATAGAAGTTTAGATCAGAAGGCGTTACTGAGCAATTTACTTATTTCACTTATTTCATGCGCACTTTATTTTGAACAACATAAAATCAGGAGAGTTGCGCTGTATATACTATGGTAATACTAAGGGTGCAGTCGAGTTATGAATGCTTCAAAGCATTTTTTTATTGATCAATTAGTAAAATCCTTGAAATTTCGATATAAGTTTCGAATCGACAACTTTTCCATCGTAATGACGTCGAAATGACGTCTTTTCGAGGAACTATTTCTGACTGGGAAGACATCATTTAGTGACGTCATCAATAGTCAGTAAATGATCAAATTTGACAACAAAATGATGTGTATTTGATACCTGAGAATTGTCCTGACATAATCTGAACTTTCTAAATCCGAATTGGTTATTCGAGAAGAGGAGAAGAATAGGAGAGAAAGGAGATTTGGAAAACCAACCAATATAGTCTGTTTAAAATCATATATTCCAGGATTTTAAGGATGCAGGAAGTAAAAGATATAGGACGGAAACCCGAACCGTGAGATTTGAGTATAAAATGGACGATGGAATGAAATCATTTTTCTGGAAAAGAAGATGAGCGGTAAAATAAATTAAGAAGAGCTAAGAGATATGATAGGAGTTCATTAGGAAGAGCCCTGAGGAGACGATAGTCTATGTCGTCTAACCCCGGACTAAAGGACATTCTAATAGAGTCCAGTGCAGGGAATCGATTATGTATCTTAAAATGAAATGAAAATTGCAAAAGTGAGCAAATTCATTAGTTATTAATCAATTAAATTAAATGAATATTCTATTGAATTTGCTCACTTTTGTAATTTTCACCTCATTTCGAGATACACAATCGACCCCCAGTTCTAATTTCATTAAGAGAAAAGGGGAGTCATCCATGCTAAGGATGCCAGCGATGTATTCGATGATACTGAGGTAGGAGGAGAGCAAGAGGAGGCAGAATTTATGGAATTCTGAGCCAGTTTGGAATTATTTTGGAGTTAACTTTTGGCTCATCGTTGCCACTATGAATACTGCGAAGCATTTGATTAATCAATCGGAAGAAAGGATTTTACTAATTGACCAATAAAAAAATGCTTTGAAGCATTCATAACTCGACTGCACCCTTAGTATTACCATAATATATACAGTAGTGCAACTCTCCTGATTTTATGTTCAAAATGAAGTGCGTGAAATAAATAAGTTGCTCAGTAACGCCTTCTGATCTAAACTTCTATCTCATTTCTTTCTTTTTTCATTCTCTCTTTCAGGGTCATTTAAATGTTCCAGTAGCTGAAATACGGATCAAAGAAAGAGATAGAAGAAAAGAAATTCATGATTAGTTTAATTTAATTAGTTTAATTTAGTTTATTGCGAAGCTTTATGAGAAAGACTATGCTAACAAAGTAATATACATAAAATATACAATAGACTATAATAGACATAACATAAAATAAAATACAATACAATAGTCATTAGTAGCTTACAAATGATAGACATCAGCAAAATTGATGTTACAAAGTTCATCAGCAATAAAATGAGAAGTAAAGCCAGCGGCACGATGCTTATTTTCCTGCTGGATTGTTAGCTGGATTAGAATCTTGCTACCATATTGGCTGCGATGCTGTCAGTGCCAGTAAGATTTTAATCCGGCTAGCAATCTAGCAGGAAAACAAGCATCGTATGCTGCAGTCGTTAATTAAAATATTTTTACAGTATAATATTTGTATCATACAATATTTATATAATTTCATATTTTCTTATTTTTGTATTTTTTTTTTATTTTGCAATGCATTATAATTATAAATCTATTCTTAATTCTATTTCTTTTAATTTTATTACATTTAGATTAACTTTAATGTACAAACGACCTAGAAAGAGAAAACGAAAAAAATAAAGAGCAACTAAGAAAAAAATTCAGATGGCGCTACTAGGGAACTTACTTATTTCGTGCGTGCGCATTCCATTTTGGAAAACACTAAAGCCTATTCTACGGTAGCAGTAGTGAATTAAAAAGTAGGCGTAGAAATCGACTAATAATAATTAATTATCCTTCTCACATTCGACTATGATTGGTTGATTTCTACTCCTTAATCCACTACTGCTACTGTCCATTATAAAATGGGTTTAATATCAAAGATGCTGAGAGAATTGCGCTACTGTGAGTATGTTTGGGGAGACACTATTCGCTATGGACGCAAACACTACCAACGCTGTTCTTGAAGCTAATAGCGCGATAGCATTAGCAAGTTCCATGAACAATCCTAACGTAGCGTTGATAGCGTTTAAACAGAAAGATATATTCGTCGAGGTTAAGTTAATGTAGGAGATTCTGTTTTCAATCACCAATCAAACTTTTCCCTATGATTAAAAATTATTTTTTAGGTTTTGTAAAGTATTTGTAACGTAATTTTTATTTTCTCGTAAATTTAAATTAAATTTTTTATTTTCTCATAGTGAATAACAGAATGCAATCTCAATTGCAATCTCTATGATAGCATGCCGCTAGACCGAAGTGAATATAAATTAGATCAAAAAATTAATAATTACACTAAGTAAATTAATCAGATAAAAGGAAGAACCTGAGCATCCGTTGTCGATTTCAAAAGAAGAAACATCTAAATCTAATAAGGATTTTAAGCATCTGCAGCGGAATACTCTCCCGCGCTATACCGTAATAGTAACTTTTTTCCGGGAATTAAAAATTGCCAGTAACAAGATACCTCTGACTTTCACATTTATAATGAAATCAAATACACAAGTTGAACTTCGCAGAAACTTTGAAAGATTTTTAAAGATAATACAAGCAAGAATTACATTCACTCCAGCCTAGTGACAAGTCATCAGCAGAGATTAAAATTGAGATTGCATTTATTATGATAAAATTTGAAATTTACACATTACGTACGTATGTTTACTCTACGAAATTCTAAGAAAGAAAAGTTTGGTGCCACTCGAAGACAGAATCTCCTCAAACATTAATCTAACTTTGACGAATGTTAAACGCTACGCTAAGGTTGTTCACGATTTGTAAACGCTAACGCTACCAATACACTACCTCGGAAGGAATAGCATTGATAGCGCGCAATTATGACATAACACGCTATCATTAGTGACGTCATCATCGTGTTTGTAGCGCTATCTGCAGCTTCGTGAAATTCGTAGCGCTAAATAGCGCGAATAGCGTCTCTCCGAACGCATCCTGTATATACTGTGATATTATGTTCGCACGCGGCGTTTTAAAATCTAGAGCAGCAATTGGTCAGACAATGGAAGGAGCCAGTATTTCGCATGTAGCCGCTCTGGACGACACGCATTCCTCTGCCTTCTCTACGTTTGCTCATTCCTAATCACTCCCTTCCATTGACTGCCCCGTCAGCGATGAGTGTCGGAGAGAAGGGTTAGGTGCGTCTCTAGGAACTTGGTGCCTGCATCTATTACTCAGGCCTGTTACTGAGTCTGTTCAAAAATAATTATTGGAAAAATGAAGTCATTGCAGACGTAACAACTACTGCCCGTATCGTCCACCTGATTAGTTGCTGCTTCCGCTGCCTAACGCTTGCATGTGAACGCACCTTTAAATGGAACGCAGCCAGAATATTGCTTTTTGGTTACTTGGAATACTCGGGATTGCAGAACTCGCATTGACTGTTGCCATTTATACGAAAACAAAACCAAACAAAATTCAATCCGATTATGCCGGCTGATGCCGGCGTAACATTTATGATCAGTACACATGTGCCGAATATCGGCGAGATATCACGAAAATGCCGAGGGTACGTAACGAGAGTATAGCGGTTATATTTAATTAATAATTACGTTACTTTATTTCAATTTCCTGAATGTCAAAATCTCACACACGTGTTATTTCCGTAGGATATTAGATCCTACTTTGCCCCGGTCGCGACTTCACAGAAGAACAGCGAGCCTGTCGCTTGGAAAAAATCTCAGAAGCGACGGATTATTTCGTCTTCGGACGAAGATGAAGAGAAACCACAGTCGTCCACAAAACGTTCTACAGTATTGTTTTTTGTCATTTGCATATTTTTTGTCATAGTTATTCTTATAATTCTCTTTGTTATGTGCAATAATGTTGATATAGATAGTTAACTCTCTTATCATCAATATGAATTTTAACTTCTGTTAGTAATAGGGGTTTTCTAGGAACAACAAATTTCTTTATGTTTCGAATTATATAAAAAACTAAAAAAGTTTTAGTACTTATCAGCAGCATTAACATGTTTTTATCATCATAAAAATCTAGCGATATTTTACTTATTTTTTATGGATATAAATTTAGTGAAATTCATAATCTAAATTTTAAAGTATCAATAGTATCTTTAAAGATCTCTCAGTTGTTGACGAGTTAAGTTGACGAGTTATGATTCTCTTTATTATTTTCAATTCCAATTTGAATAATCAATTATACAGGTTGTAAAAAGAAAGAAATCTTCCATCCTATCTGACTCTGAGGATGAGGAAAGGGTCATTAGAGATGATAAAAAAGATTCCAGCAATCTTACAACAAATAAGAAAAGCAAAAGCAAAGAGCCTTGCAAAGCAGTACCTCTTACTGAATTATTTGGCAAGAAGCCGATAATGAGAATAGAAGAGACAAAAGTAAACCAAAAATTACAGAAAGTGGTAAATATTGTATTCAAGTACAAACAGAAAAATTAAAGAAATATGCTAAAACTTTCTGGGATTTATTCTGGAATTTATGTAGGAATCCAAGTTTCATGATGATGAAGATTTTGATGCTGTGCTTAAACAATTGGATGTACAAGATACCCTGATACAGGATAAGAAGAGTAAAAGCAAAAATGTGGATAATCCTAAGAAATCAGAAGCTGCAGTTAAGACAGGTATGTTTAAATTTAATTTATTTATTGTTTAAATAGATACTGTTACACAAATTTGACATGATAGAATATTTACAGAGGTGGCCTCTAATAAAAACAGGAAACATAATAATAGTTTGAAAGAGTGCGATAATATAACTAACAATACGAATGAACTAAGATCTGAAAAAGTAAAACAATCTCCTAATAAAAATAATGTATATTCAAAAGTTACAAATTCTTCTCCAAAACAGAACTTACAAAAAGAGAAAAAAGGTAGCTCGAATGGAGATTTAGATATAAGCAGTAAGTATGATGATAGGATTTCTAAGTAATTAAATTATAATTCACAACGTCTATTTCTGCAGAAAAAGACAAAGATACAGAAAAGTCAAGTAGAAAGAAAGCCAAAATAATGGAAGAAAATTTATTTGAAGAAAGGAAAGAAATGAAAAAACAGCGTACTATAATGTATGAAAAATATCTTCAGAGAGGCGGTGCCAGAAACCCTGGTTCAAAAGAGATTCCTACAGTAAGAGATTTTACATATGATAATAACAATGAATAGTTCTATATGATAGATTATATTTTACATAATAATAATAGAATAATGTCAATTTAATATTATAGTTATAACTGCAAGAAATAATATTAATAATATTTAAAATAGCATTAAAAGTTATAAAAAGTTCCTAAAAATAGTTACAAGATATGATGCCTTGTCTGAATCTGCAACATTCGTATCATGCGAAGTAGCTAATGGATAGCGCACGACGTTGTGCAGTGTCTACTTTATTTTTTTAAATTAAAAGTCTATTCTGAAACTCCATCCTGTAAAAAAAATATGTTTTGTCTATAATTTAATAAGGAATTCGATCATATTTTATTTAAACTTTCATAAATGATAATTTTCGATGGAAAAATTTAATTAATATTTACATTATTAATAACAATAAAAATTATTAATGTTTTAAACAAATTCAAATAATATTATAAAAAGCACTTAATTTTCCCTTTAAAATGTTTTTCGTACTTCTATGATGTTCTTTCTATGATGATTTAAACCAAAGATATTTAACTTCAAAGTAGAGCAGTTGCTCAGTTTTGTAAAAATTTCCATGTGAAAAAACTATAATGAAAACATTTTTTAGAGGGGCATAAGCAGTTAAAAAAAGTATTTTTTGTTCAATTTTGTCAGAAATTGCTCATATAGTAGAATAGAGATTGTTTTTCAATAAAATTAGGAAAGATTTTCAATTAATATTCTATCCCAGATTTTTTATTTGATTTTTTATCTCAGGGTGCCGAAAATTGTTTAGCTGGAATAAGTTTTTGTATTACTGGTGTGTTGGATTCCTTAGAAAGAAATGAAGCCGAAGATTTAATACAAAAATATGGTGGCCGGATTGTAAAATCTGTATCAAACAAAGTAAATTATATTATGGTGGGAGATGAGGCTGGCCCATCTAAATTGGCAAAAGTGTGTTTTTTTATATGATTATATATACTCATATATTTTGCATATATCTCTTTTATTTTTTATATGAAATATAAATTTTCAGGCTAGTAATTTAGGTATTAAACAAATATCTGAAGATGATCTCCTTGAAATGATTCGCACGAGACCGGAAGGTAAAGCTGCAGACATCAAGCCGACTAAAGCAAAATCAAACGTGAAAAAGATATTTAGAAAATTTGAGAGCGATGAATTATCATCACCGAACAAAACAAAAGCATTATTAGATTCACCTAAAAAGATAAAAATACCACCATCTTTATCAGTAAAAACCAGTGTGAATACGGAAACTTTGCCAACATCAAAACAAGATTTAGATGCAAGCAATAATACACAGAAAGTAAATATAGATATTAATTTGATATACATGCACAAATGATACAAAATGACATAAAATGACACAGAGCTTAAAATATAATTACTTCCTTGCTTTTATTATATTTTTCCAGATAATAACAAGTATTAGATCAGAACCATTAGTTGAGAGATATAGACCCAAAACTATGAAGCAAATTATAGGTCAGCAAGGAGATAAGAGCTGTGCACATAACTTATACATATGGCTACGTGATTGGCATCAAAATCGTCAGAATCCCAAATTCAAAGACAGCAGTATGTTAACTTTTATTATTGTTCTTTTATCAAATCTTGGTATGAAGATAAAAAAAGGTTAATTAATCTGATTATAATTTCATTTCAATAGCTAGCAAGCAAACTCATGGACAAAACTTCAAAGCTGCCTTGTTGTCTGGTCCACCGGGCGTTGGTAAAACAACAACTGTGCAAGTTGTTTGTAAAGAATTGGGATACGATCTTGTGGAATTCAATGCTTCCGACACGAGAAACAAAGCACTTCTAAAAGAAGCGGTCTCAGGATTATTATCCAATACTACGATGAAAGATTATGTCACAGGTGGGCATGTGATATAAAATCTTGAAATAATTATACCATTTTCTTGTCTCACACTACGTTACAGGTACCAAACAAAAAATTACGAGCAAGCACGTGCTGTTGATGGATGAAGTTGACGGTATGGCTGGCAACGAAGATCGTGGTGGCTTACAGGAATTAGTTAATTTAATAAAACATACCGATGTACCAGTTATCTATATATGTAATGATCGATTTAATACAAAGGTGAAAACTATTTCTACGCACAGCTATGACCTAAAATATCCGAGGCTCAGAGTGGAACAGATCAGGGTATATACTTGGTTATAGAATCTAGTTTGAGTAATCTTTCTTATTTGATATAATTCAAACAGCAACATAAGAAAGAGCATAAGTCTGTATACTCTGTATATTTTGTATACTATTTGTTTTATTAAATTCACTATATATTTGATACTTTATCTTTGCACACTAATTTTTGTATTTGCCTTTTTTATTTTGTTATTTTAATTATCTTAGCGCTAGAACTAAAATAATAAAATAAAAAGGACAACATAAAAGTCAATTTTATTCACACAAACACACATTGTTCCTAATTTGATATACTTTGATATCTTTTCTACAGAGTTCTATGAAGTCTCTGTGCTTTAAAGAGAACATCAAGATTTCAACGGAGGATCTCGATCATTTAATCGAATCGACGAATTATGATATTCGACAAGTAATAAACCATCTGGAGTTTCTCGGTACTCAAATGACTCACGTGAAGACAACTGATAAAAAACATTCAAATAAGAACTTTAAGCTCGGTCCATTCGATGTTACAAAAATAGCATTCAATGCGGATGAGCAAAAAAATATGAGTCTGAATGAGAAGATCGGTTTATATTTTCATGATTACAATATAGCGCCTCTTTTTATACAAGAAAATTATCAGGGAGTTAGATTATCTCAAATATCACTGTAAGTATATCGCTACTTTTATGAAGCTGCTTTTTAAAGTTCAAGAATTAAGATTTGTTACATTTGCAGTCGTCAGAGGTTAGAAAGAATTGCCAATGCAGCTGATAGTATATCTCAGGGGGACCTCATCGAGAAGGTGATGAGAAGTAATATGATGTGGAGTCTACTTCCGTTGCATGCTTGTTTCTCATTTGTTATACCAGCTAATGAAATGTCAGGAAGCTCTGACGGATTGATACGATTCCCGAGCTGGTTCGGGCGAAATTCCAAGACAACAAGATTTAACCGGTATTATAAAATATTTATATACTTTTATTATTATTATGTGATTCATTATGGTTGTATCGAATTTCATTAGCAGCACTTTGTCCGCTGTGTATCATTTCCAGATTATTGCAAGAATTGACGACGCATACTCGATTAGCTACGAGTGCAAACAAGGATGCCCTGAATATGGATTATTTACCTTATATTCGAAATGCTATTGTAAAACCTTTGATAGATAATGGTGTAGATGGTATAGAAGAAGCAATAAATATTATGGGAAAGTATCATTTAACTAGGTTCGTATCTTATTTACATTGAATGCACTACAAAACACAAAAGCAGATACATATGCTGATATTTCATTTTTTCTTAGGGAAGACTTGGATTCAGCAATAGAAATTTCTTTTTGGCCAGGAATGTCCGATTCGACGAGTAATCTTGATAGTAAAGTATGTGCAATATTAATTAATAATAATGAAGATTCTTTTATTATGATAACTTCGTATTGTAAAAATTTTAATTAATGTATATTTCACTAATATGTAAACAGATAAAAGCAGCATTTACACGCGCATATCAAAAGAATCCTCCTATGCTGCCATATGCAATTAATAGCACTACTACAACAAAGAAAAGATCTAGGCAAAATAATGATATTATGGGAGAAGAAGAAGATGAAGAGGAAGAAATTGATGATATTGATTTTGATAAGATGATTAAGGTAGTATTAAAAATTATTTTCGCAATTCCATCATAAAATATTATCAATTTTTTTAACAAAAAAGATAAAGATCACATAATATTTTAGGCAAAAAAACCTACTGTTGCTAGTACTAGCAAAGCTGCTTCATCAACGAAAAAACGCGGCGAATCGATTAAGAAATGTGGAAAAGTACGCGGTAAAGGAAAATAAGAGACAATAGTAAAAGAGAAATGCATGTTTTATTTAGAGAAACTTGAAAATTAATCCATTACGAACATTTATTCTCGAATTAATTGAAGCGTTTGTATGATCGTGAAATGATTTTTATACATTAGATTTATTGCATAAAAAACGCAATATTTGGCTTTCGTTTCAAAATATACTTCCTATTTTCTTATTAGATTTATTGTATTACAAAAAATCAAACAACATCTGACATTGTTTCAAAATATATTTCTTATTGTCTTATTAGTGGAGAATATGTTATGCTAAAGACTCAATAGCTGTAATTCACAAGCTCTCCTCTCGTCTGTACACATTCTGAAACGAAAAAAAGAGCAGTTAGAATGGTATGTCCCAGTTGCTATAAAAATAGCTGATATAAAATACTCATAATATATGAAATAAAATTTTATGAAATATTTTATATATTTATGATGCATACGTTTTTTACTGTGTTTCCATCCAATGTATTCATTAGTTTTCTTATTTTCTTCGGTCAGCCAATCAGTCAAAGGCTTAAAATATTCCAAAAGTCCAGCTGCATCCATTTGCCTTTGACCAGAGATTTTCTCCATCGCGTCTTGCCACGGTTTCGAAGAACCCAACTCAAGCATAGATCTAACATAAATGCAATCAATATCTCTATATTCGAATTGTATTCTTATAATGATGCATATCAGACTTACTTTAGCAGATTTCCGGCGTCCTTATTATCGTAAATATCACATTGACTCAATGGTTTGGCATTTGGATTGCTCGGATCATATTGTTTCGCTTCGATACACAATGCCTTGTGAAACTGAAACTGTATCACAAAGCTTACAAAGTATCTTATATACTCGACGCCCGCAATTATATGATACTTTGAGCCAGGATCGAAGTCTTCTTCCGACCTATCTACGGGAGGTTCGATGCCCTGGTATTCCTCGGCGAGTGTCCACCTTAAAGTAAACAATTTTTTAACTTGTTTCAAATATTTTTTCAATTCATTTTTTTTTCGAAATTCGATTTAATACATTTTTATTCGAGAAGAAATTTTGTTGAAAAAAGAAAGTAATACAGAGGGATATATTTTTGTTATCTAGAACACTGACCAGTTGCAATTATAATTGTCTGGCGTGACTTTTCCTTGGAATACGTTCCAACGCCATCGGTCCATCATGTAAGCGAATGGCAGGAAGACAATCTTGTCAAGACTCTTCATATAGAGGTGATTGAGGAATGCCTCCCGATCAGTCGAGTCATCCATTAATAGACCGATCTTTTTGAGATGACTGGGAGTAGATACGCTGAGAGAAATAACATCACCAACCGCCTCATGGAAACCTGGATTCGCGCCCTCTTTGAAAACTACAGGCTGGTTCTTGTATTGCAAGTAATACTCGATGTGACCCATCTCATGATGCGCTGTTAGCAAGTCTTCCATGTTAATGCGCGTACATTGCTTGATCCTGAAATCTTCGGCATTGTAGAAATCCCATGCGCTCGCATGGCAGATCATGTCTACACCATCCTTCTTTGTCAGAATCGATTTTTTCCAGAATGTGTCCGGCATGGCAGTCAAGTTAATTGATATGAAGAAATTCTCAGCGAGACGGAACATGCTTGTCGCATTGTAATCTGTTTAAAGAATTATGAAGCATTATAATGGATATATGAGTGTAAAGAAAACTGAAAACAAATTGATTCTTTAATAGTGAAAATCTTAAAAGACTCAAATATAAACCTGCCTTGTTCTATCAAAGCGGCACTAACATCCGGCAGTTGTTTGCCCAAGAACGGTACGGTGAAGTTTGCAATATTCCAAGTCTGAGCCCAGGGATTGCCCAATAGATGCGCTGGGATCGGGCCGTCTTTGGAGACAATGTTTTCGCCGTATTTCTTCCTGAGCTCGCGCCGTACGTAAGCATGCAGTTGTAAATATAGTGGCTTCAGTTGTTGCCATTGAGTCTCTGTACAAATTTTGTTGTTTCATTAATACCATTTCAGTGAACGATGCTGCAGATAATCTTACCGATTTGTTCAGGGAAATTATCAGCCTCGTAATCTTTCATCCAAAATGCTGCATAGTCAGAGAAGTTGTTGAGTGTCGCCACAGTATTCGCTAGCTCAACATATTTGGAGTACAGAGATTTGACTTTCTCGCCTGATACTTTCCTCCACTCCACCCAAATATGTTTCAGCTCCTCAGGATCGTGACTACTCTTTGATATCTCAATAATTTCTGGTTCAAGTGCAAGATCACACTTGCTCTTGTTGTGATAATCGCAGATTTTTGCGGTGCTATAGATGTTCTCCATTTTACTCACCGTCATCTCAAATTCATTATAACTCTGCAATATTATATATCACTCGGTAATGATCTAACTTACTCGCAATTTTGGTCAATGAAATGAATTCAAATTTTCGCTATACAACTCAGTTGGAAAATTGTTATAAATTTAATATATATCTCAAACAGTTCACCCAAATTTTTGTATTAATTTAATATAAGATGAATATAAATTACAAATGTAATGGTGTCTGTAAGGTGAAGTTTATGCTGAAAATGATAAAAAATTTCGGAATTGAAATCTTAAGAAAAGTTTTTGTCGTTCTCGACATAAACTCCATCTCATAGGCACGTATTAATGCATATAATCCTGGAAAAGGATTTTCGAATCTGTAAAAGAGGAAAAAAGTAATAAGTATATAAAAATTACAATTTAATTAATTAAATTAATTTATCGGAAATATAGATGGCTTTAGGATTTTTTTAACACATTTCATTCATCTTAAAATTTACGTTAAAATACATTATTTTTATGTTACTTTTTATGTTTACTTGCTCATAAATTGTAACATCAACAAGGGAAACGAACTACATTACATAAGTGATACCAAAAAATAAAATTACCAGTCAAAAGATCACGTAAATTGATGTAAATATTCTAAATGGTAAAAATCTTGAGATGAATCCTATGGATTCTGTACCCCACTTGGATCAAGATATGTTTAGCTATTTTAATTTAGACAGGATTCATAGGATTTTGTGAAAATTTGACCAATCCATCTAAAATACATATTTTAAACGTCTTTCGATCGGTAATATTAATTTTTTATATTACTTTTGCAACATAGCATTCCCTTGTAAGAAATGTTGAATTTCAATTTAATACTAAATATTCAAATAATACAATCACATTACGTTAAATTAGTACTTGAATGTAAAAATTCAACACAAAACAACAAAAAATGATTTTAACTGCACAAATACAAAATAATATTTTTTTACTATACTATTTTTTGTAAGAAATGTATCATTAGTAAATAAATCTCTATATATTCGGGGAAAAAATTTCTTCGTATTAAAAAAAATGTTTTTGCAAAAGTTTTCATTTGTTGCGAAATTTTCGTTACAATTATATCATTCGCTAGAACAAAGTTCAGCTTTAAGAATCTGTTTTTTGTGGTATGATGATTTTTATCGGAATTATGAGCAATCAAAGTTAGAATGGTTCTTTATTTAATTCGCGAATCACTAATAAAAAATCAGGAGCATTTAAAAAAAATAATTTTTTAGGGAAAGCTTCAAGCTTTCACGATAGATAGTCGAAAATTTTCATAAATTTTTTTTGGACACATAAGAGCTCCAAAGTGAAAAGAAAATTTTTCATCTTTTTCAGCTCATAGTTTAAATGTAAAAATTACCAAACTCACAGAAACTCAAAAAATATAGTAACCTTTCGAAAATAGAAATTCCAAGTTTTAAAATCTCTTTTTAAATTTAAATTTCGTTCATTTTTGACGAAAATATCGTATGTACAATTTTGAATTAAAAAATATGAAAAAACTTTTTGCCCGACCAATATATATTTACTTGTTCAGGGAGAGCGGCGACACCGAGTATACTGAGTTTTTTGAACTGTCTCTTCATAGACTCATTTTTCAAGTCTCTCCAAGGGAAGTCATTCACTATTTGAATAATATGTTTGGTAACGTTTGCCCCCTCTGCCGAGCATTTCAACTTTTCTGCCAGATTCTCATTCGTTAGATTCGATGCGTAATTCCATGCGGTGATACTCTGTATATTATTCCATTTTGCATACTCTGCATCGATTCGTTTCAAAAGTTCGTGAGCGCTTTTCAGAAGATCGTCGGAAGTTTCGCTTTTGATATCTGCATCTTCGGTCGTTGGTTTGGCTGCCACTAGAGTTATAACTACTGCTACCAATATTCTAATAACAATAAGAATCTTATTTTAGATCGTAAATGAGAAACACAATTAATAGATTAGAAGCCTACATCGATCAAAACTATCTTTAATGCTTTAAATAATTCAATGTGAATTATATATATATATATATATATATACTCTGCATGTGAGAAACACATGTGGTACTTATTGTCGACGAAGTTGCAGCAACAACTTTACGAACGCGTGCTTCCGGTACTTTCGTACTTTGA
>NW_017259252.1:56496-58223 GCF_001594045.1 Atta colombica
CTCTCGGCTGAGGTAATATTTTTGGCAATAAATTTATTTACAATTTTTCAGCACTTTAACATCTTTCTAATAAGATATCTTATTGAGCATTGAATTGTTAAAAATTGCTTATCAATTTAATTTAATTTGTGATATTATTACAGTAGTTTAATTGTGTTTATAAATCCGAAAAACCAATTCAGCGCGCAGTTCGAATAAATATAAATATAAAAATATAAATATAAATGTCCTACACAGTACACTTTATCCTAGGAACTTTGTCCAACGGATGTCATTTTGAAATATCGCGATAATCTTGTGATATCCATATGAATGATTTCAGTTATCCAACAGAGGACGTACAAGTGTCTGAGATTCCATGGAGATTTAAACAATATCCGTGAGATATCCAAAGGATTCTACGAGATATATATATATATATATACGAGATATATATATAAACTTAAATCCGCTGTTTGCTCACAGGTGACATTAGTGAGCGTACAAAGCTACCCTGGGCACACAACACACTTTTTTTTATATGTTTGATATCTGTCAACATTAAGTTGCACATGTGCACATCATCAGCAATTTCATACAACAACATACATTTTTTCTTTCGTAATCATGTCTAGTTTTTTACTAAAAAAAAGCGGGAATTTTTGCTTTTCTGTTTCAATTTGAAGAAATCGGCTGCCGAATCGCATCGAATGCTTGTGGAGGCTTATGTCGACAATGCTTTATCGGAAACAAGCAGAGATTGGTTTCGCCGATTCAATAACGATAATTTTGACCTGAGTGACAAGAAGCGAGAAAATCGGCCCAGGAAGGTTGAAGACTGTCAATTGCAAGTTCTTTTGGACGAGGACGATACCAATCGCAAAAAATGCTTGCCGAGCAATTGGGTGTTTCTCAAGCAGCAATTTCCATGCGGCTACCATGGCATAAGGAAGGTTCAAAAGATCGGAAAATGAGTACCGCATGAATTGAACGATAGGCAGATGGAGCGACGCCAAAACACATGCCAAATTCTGCTTGCCAGACAAAAAAGAAAGTCGTTCCTGCATCGGATTATGATAGGCGATGAAAAGTGGATCTATTTTCAGAATCTTAAACGGAAGAAATCTTGAGTTGATCCCGCCCAACCATCAATATCGTCCTCAAGACCAAATCGCTTCGGACAGAAGATGATGCTGTGCATTTAGTAGGATCAGGAGAGTGTTATCTACTACGAGCTTAAAACCTGTGAAACTGTTAATGTTCACCACTATCACCAACAACTGATCAAATTGCACCGTGCTCTGCGTGAAAAAAGGCTGCATTATTGGAAAAGACATGACAAGCTGATTTTCCTCCACGACAACGCATCATCGCACACGTCAACAATGGTCCAAACTACTTGGAGACACTCAACTGGGAAGTGCTACCCCATTTCGCTTACTCACCAGACCTGGCACCTTCTGACTATCACCTGTTTTTGTCGATGGGCCACGCGCTCACTGAGCACTTCGATTCTTATGAAGACGTCCAAAAATGGCTTGATAAGTGGTTTGCCTCGAAAGATGAGAAATTTTTTTGGCATGGTATATACAAATTGCCCGAAAAATGGGAAAAATGTATAGTTAGCGAGGGCAAGTACTTTAAATAAATTTTGCTTTCTAGGAAAAAAAAAATGTGTTTTTCTGACTAAAAAACAGCAGATTTAGCTTATACACCTATGTGTGTGTGTATATATATATATATATATA
>NW_017259252.1:58323-62972 GCF_001594045.1 Atta colombica
TTAAAAATGATTAGTTTGAAATATATGTCTTTGTAATTTATATAATAAATTATATATTATAATTATACGAACATATTTTTGCGGAAATGTTATTTCTATGTATCGTTTTATCCTTGTTGTTCAACCAATGTTAAACAAGGTAAGATAATACGGAGGTAATATTTTCGAATACAGTCTTATTATAATATAATAAAAATTTGTAAGCTTCATGAGATATATCTTAATTGGCACGCAGTATGTTGTGTCCGAAATAACGATGACATTCTTTATTTCTATCTTTTCTGACACTCTCCAATTACAAATCTTTGTTGTACTCTGAGGCATTCTTAGACATTTCTTGGAGAACTGTTGTGTAGTAAAATTTGAATATGAAAAGATATTTTAAGATATTAATAGGATATTTTATGATGTTTTATGATATTTTATCCTATGATATTTTACAATATTTTTTTTGGATATCGGGTGGAATATCTATGGGATCGCTTTGTCAATATGGGACAATTTGGGATATCCTCAGGCTAAAGCGTGCTGTGTGGGATGATATATATGTATGTACATCTATAATACACACACACACACACGCGCGCGCGCGCGCACACACATAATTCATATTAAATTATTTAAAGCATTAAACATCCAGTTTTGACCTATATAAGCTTCTAATTATCGATTGTGATTCTAATAACAATTAAAATTTTATAATCTTATTAATAATTATTATAGAAAATCTAATTCTTATATTTTTAAATTGTAAATAATTAGAAGAATTACAAATAAGACGAGATATTTTATTTCAACTTTGAAAGTTAAGCATGTAAATAATTATCAGATAAAAAAGTTGATTGATTATTTCATATGAAATGTCTGATAAAATATTTTTTTATGGTAACTATTCATTATGATATTTCATATTATTCTAGTTTAGCAGCATAATTAATATAACAGTATATATCATCTTAGAATGTTGATTTTACAAATAAAATAAAAAATTTTATAGTATAGAAGCAATAACAGGGTGTTTATATAGGGTCTTTGGAAAATAATGATAAATCTTTTCATGGAGGCAAAATGAACTAAGAAGAAAAGTCCTTTTGCAATTTTCGCAATAGTTAACAAGATTTTAATTGCTAAAAATTGCCGAAAATTGGTCTTCAATAATTTTTTATTCAAGTATAAGTACTGTCAACTTTACAGAAAAACTGCAAAAACGAAAATTGTTTCTTTTCATAGAACTTTTAGAATTTTTAGAACTTTTAGAATTTTTTATCAACTTTTTAGTACTGCATTTTCTCATTTTTACTAACAAAAAATACGGTATTAAAAAATTCTAAAAAAAATTTTAGAGTTCTATATAGAAGAAAATAAACAATGTTTGTCTCTTGCAGTTTTTCTATAAAGTTGATAGTATTTGATAAAAAATGATTGAAGATCAATTTTGACAATTTTTAGCAATTAATATCTTAACTATTGCGAAAATTGCAAAATGGTAGAGGACTTTTCTTTTCAGTTTATTTTCTTTTTATTTAAATTTATTTCTTTCAGTCCATTCTCCTTATGCGAAAGATTTATCATTATTTTTCAAATACCCTGTATAAACACGTTATTGCTTCTATATTGTAAAATTTTTTATACCTTGTATATCCCCTTTTTATACCTTTATATTCTATTTATATATATCCTGTTTTTTATTTCTGCACTCTCTAAACACGATGCTGAAATAAAATAAACGTATTTGCTTCATTTCAACTTATTGAACCAATGCAGGAATAAAAAATAGATCTTATGAGTTTTTAGGATTAAAGCTTCCTAGGACATTGAAACGCTAGGGCCGCTACAACTTATTATAAAAAGAAAATAGACAGGTAATTTAAATAAGCATGTTTGTAATGCTATTTTAGGTACGTTCCATTCAACGTTCGTAACGCTCGCGAGCATTATTTCATTCTTATTGTTTTCAAATGTTAAAGAGTAAAATGATGTTTGCAAACGTTAAATGAAACATATTCTTTATAAATATCATGCAACTATAGGTAGCTATTTTCATTAATGTATACATTCTTGGTGCGAAATCGTTTTCTTAACAATAAGATTAATGATATGATAAGATTAATGATATGACCAGCTAAACATTCTTAGGACATCCTCTGTTATAGTCCAGAGACGTCCTGAGGATTATCAAATCAGCGCCTCATTATATCCTTCATACAACTATAGAATTACGAAATTCGAAGCCCTAAAGACGTCCATCCATAATCCTTGGGATAATTCTATTACTTCTCATATAGTACAGACTTCCAAGAGATGTCCTAAAGTCCTATGGACGATCGCAGGATATTTCTCGGATAAAGTGTGCTTGAATTTGTAAGATTTAAATATTTTAAAAAATATTATATTTATTAATTTTATTGATACAAAAAAATACAATCATATAATCTCGCACTAATTGTAAGTACATATGAAATAATATTTTTGATATTCCGTATAGCACACTTTCTTCTAAAGATGTTCTTGCGAATGTTTTCGGAATGTTAGAATGTTCTCAGAACGTTCCTTCGACATCTGTGTTATATGATATGATATTCAATAGATACTTTCAGAAAGATTAGAAAGTTTTACATTTTAAAATGTTCTCTCTTTGTCAAGCACAAGTTAAATTCTATTGTTTTAAATTAAATTATTTTTTGGTTTGTTGTTTTTACCATAAGTGACGAAAAAATTTTGATATATTAACGATGTTTATTAATTAAAGTTATCATTATATGTCAAATGACTATTCGGTGAAGTGTTGGGTTGTAATGTTAAGAATGAGGGCTATTGCAGATAAATTTCGTAACGATAAGCATAAAGCATAAATTTAAGCTGATGAACTAATCAGAATACTGTTTTAGAATTACATAATAATCTGACGGAAATGGAAATAGTAAATTTATCCGTAAGACAAATTTCAATCAGTTGAAATTTGCTCATATTTTAAGGTTAACAAAAATTTTGTATGCGATAGCCCTAATTGTCTTTTAAGTATCTTTAATTTATATTTATTTGAGATACTCTTTTTTATTATACATTATCCAGCCATCCAACTGCAATGGTTGTGTTTTGCTCTCTAAGAAAGGATGATTGATTACTTTAAGTGGAAATATTTTCGGTATTAAGTTTTTTTTTAAGCATGTAATTTGTTTCGTGTAATCGCTTTATTAAAGATGGCTAAAAATTTGGCCGAAACATGTATACGTATTCTTAGAAATGTAGACATATAATTATATTTTAATGACATAACATTTATATTTATTGTGCATCTTTTAGCGCTAATTTTCAGTAGCCGTTTCTTTTTACTAAGTTATAATTTTATTAACTTTTAATTTGTTTTTTTTTAATTTGCATTAACCCTCAGATAATATACCTCATATGATATGTATATTTAATTAATCACCGTAATAATTAAAATAATTTAATAGAAAGTTATTATTTGATATGAGTATATAAACATCTATGTAAACAAGCACATTTAATAAGTTCAATTTTTGAACTTATTTTTAGATTAAAATTTTAAATCTTGATTTTTAATCGTTTATTTTATATATACTGTACATTACATTTATACATCAGGGTGAGTCATTTTAATCGACGCATTGAAATATAAAATAAAGATTCGGAAAAAAGTTTCAGAGAAAAGTTGCTCAGTTATATAAGCGGATTAGCGTATCCCCAATCACAGATCGTTCTGTTAGATCTGCTTGCAAATTTTGCAAGCGTATTTTGCAGAATATATTTTGCAAAAATTTTTGAAGAAGAATCAAAACTACTATTACTTAGGTTGGAATAATAAAAAAATATATAACGTATCACTTAGAAGTTTTATTCGAGAAGCACGTATATTCTTAGCGTCTTTTCTTTCTTAAAAAAATTTATTATACACGTATAGCTTGCACATATAATATACTAGTTACTATATAAATTTTAGAATTTCTCAGAATTCCTGGAATCCACGTTGCTCATGATTTGAAATGATCTTAAAGCTAGTGCATGAATCAATTAGAGAGCCAAACGAGATTTATGGACAATTGATGCACTGCATGTATTGTTTTCAACTTGTCGATAATTTGCTGTCATTGGAATCTAATGTGAACTGAGTTAACATCAGGAGGGCAAATAGATTTCATGAATTTATGAAATTGTAAGAGTATACATTGAGAAATAATAAACTAATTGATTTATTAGCTTTATTAGTTTATTAGTTTATAGCAAACTGACGGCATGCCATGCATGCATGATGACAACTTGCTAGCAGTTGCTGAATTCTAGGAAGGAAGACTTTACGTGACATCAGAACAACAGAGTTTGTGGAAACATCTTGGCTTTAGTTTGGTGAAATTGAATGTGGAATAAGTGACAACAAAATGGCAACATATTGCCCTTATTTGGGTACTAGTATCTTAAGACATTGCTTGAGAATAGACTATGAATTCTGGCCAAAGTATCTTGATAACAACAATAACGTTGAGTATCTGTCAGACTTTCAAGAAAAATTAGAACATTTTTCAGAAATGTTTTATTATTTCTAGAATTCTTTATATACGTATGTATGTATATATGTTAGGTGTAGTAAAAAGAAATCCATTATTTTTCCATTCAATTTCATGCAAAAATAA
>NW_017259252.1:63072-65871 GCF_001594045.1 Atta colombica
GAAAATAAAATTTTTCTCTGGAAATTTGCTCGCTTCGTTTAAAAGATATTATTTTCTTAAGTTACAGAACTTTAGAATGAATAAAATAATCTAAGTTTATCCCCTTTACAGTAATTGAAATGTAATTACATTTTATTCAAAGTGATGACCTACAGCTCTGAGACAAGTATTGTTGTCTATTAATGAGAGAAGTGGCGACTGACTGTGACTGTGATTTCTTCGCACGCTTCTATTAGCCTCCATTTAACGATCATTAACAAGCACTTCATACATTTTTTGCTTCAGAGTGAAACCAAGAGATATTTTAATATTATTCATTTCTGTAGGTTTATGATTTTAGAAGTTAATATCTCTTAAACGAAGCGTTTGAGAACAAACTTGCAGAGGAAAATTTTGCTTCTTGTGAAATCTTAAATTTGTATTTTAAGTTTGACGGTTTAACACGTAAACTCCTTGTATAATTTTTCAAAAAAACTTACAAAATCTGAAGAAATTGAAGATACTTTTTAGATATTTTCATAAATTTAAGTATGAAAAATTATTAATGAATAAAAATATGATATGAGATTTTTTTATAGGATAACACGCATTAAATGACATTGCGATTTTTGAAAATAGTATAAGTATCGTACAAGCACTTCTCTGATCGTAGGTGCTGACTTTTGTAGGGAATGTATGGAGTACATCAGAATTTTTCATGTGTGGAATTTTATATATGAACAATTTTTTTTAAATAATTAATGTTGATAATAATTAATATTTTCTTCTGTTTTGAGAAAGTTGAAAACGTATTTGTGTTCTATGATGCAGCAAGTTCGGTTGAATTTAGTAATTATATTGTGCATTCTGATATTGTGCATTCTGATATTCTGAGACTATAGATATTGATGCACTTATGAATAAATTCATTATAAAAAATAATATTTGGAATTTTCAACAATTACAATTAAGCGTTTCAACAAGTTGAACAAAATTTTATAAGAATTTATTAGAAGAATTTCGTTGTTCTTTATTTTGTTAGTTTTATATGAAAGTCTATAAAAAAGTCTACAAAGAGATCTTGAAAGTAATAGTGAAAATTTTGTTGTGCCCTACCCTTTTCGTCACGTTGTTCAACTTCACACATATAACAAATTGACAAGTCAGCGCCCCTGCGTCCGGTGTATTAACTCGTTAAATCATGAATGTCGTATGTCGTCGTGTATCCGGATATATTTGACATAAATGTCAATTATGATATCATGACATACGATTGTGAAAATTAAAAGACAACTGTTTTCACTTCCGAAATGATTAAATAAATATTTTGCAAAAAGGAAGAATAATGATAAAAAGAATCCTACATCAACTTTATAGAAATTGTCTTTTTTGTCTAATTGATTAAATTTTGGATATGTTATAATTTTCATCATTCTGAACAAATGTCTTTGTGGGATCAACATTCTCCTATAGCTAGTTTTTGCGCTACACAAGTCCTGAAAGATTCAGATTCAAGTTATTTTTTATCAATTGATGATTTTTCGTATATTTTTATCAATTGATGATTTATTGATGTTATATCATTATTAACAGATATATGTATAATGAATATATACTTGTATGTGCGTGCGCGCTCATATGGGTGTGTGTGTGTGTGTGTGTGTGTATGTGTATATATGTGTGTATATATATATATATATATATATATATATATATATATATATATATATATATATATATTGAGTATCCCATTTTTTTAAATGACCATTTTAAAATACATATCACTTAAACAGTGCATTTTAGAGAAAAATGTTTCAATTGAAAGTGATGATTTTGAGGGTGATGTATTTTGTCACGTTTTATCACGTTGTTTTTTCCAAGTGGAAATGTCAAAAAGATATGAAGGTCACTTTCATCTTTTTTTAATGAAATTATATGATTTTTGCACAATATAATTCCTCTAATTATTCGGGATATAAAAATATTAAAGATATCGAAAAATCAAACTTTTGAGTGTATCTTATATTTTATTCTGATACATCATGACATGAAATATTTACATATCTCATAAACTATTAACTTTTTTGATAATTGTACCTTAACACTTTTTTTGCACAGAATATTAATTGAGATGAATTAAATTGGTGTAAAGAATATATCTATTCTTTAAAGATATCAAAAGAGTGTGGGTTAGCGCCGTGTTTTCATTCATTGCCAACGTTTCGTGAACCTTGGAAGAATACATCTATTCTAAAATACCTCTTCTTAACATGAATCAAGCTGAACGACGTGGATGAATAGGTGAATTCCTTACAATTGATTCATTTCAATATTTTGTATATAAAAGTTAGTATTAAAGTATAATTGTCAAAAAGTTAATAGTTTACGAGAGACAATTAATATTTCATGTTCAAATGTATCAGCATAAAATATAAGTAATTCGAAATTTAAACTATTGATTTTTCGATATCTCTATACCTTAATATTTTTATATGTAAGAATTAAAAGATTTGTACCCTTATATATAAAATTAGAGAAATCATATTATGTATAAAGATAATCTCATTTAAAAAATGAAGGTGACCTTCATATTTTTTGGAAATCTCCATTTAAAAAAAAACATAACCAAAATACGTCCCTTTCGAAATCATTTCACTTTCATTTGAAACATTTTTCTCTAAAATGCACTGTTTAAGAGATATTTTGAAACTGTTTTTTAAATTATCTTGTATACGTGAACACACACACACACACACACACACACACGCGCGCGCGCGCGCGCGCATGTATATATTCATTTTATATATACATATATATATA
>NW_017259252.1:65885-71059 GCF_001594045.1 Atta colombica
TATATATATATCTGTTAGTAATATTGATAATATATACACGGAAACCAAATTTTTAAAAAATGGCTTGAATCTTTATAGTATAAAAACTAGCCATAAGAGGAAGTTGAATTAGATGAAGATTTGATTCAGAATGAGAACTACACATATCCAAATTTGGCATATTCAACAGAAAGTCAATTTCCATAAGTTGGTGGTTGTTCTTTATTTTATATTGTAGATAGAGAAAAATTTGTTATTGTATATAATTAATACAAAATTAACATAGAAAAAGCGATATATACGATTTACTTATTGTAATATTACTAATTTTAAAAATTATCAATCATCGTGCAACTATTTCTCATTTTTAGCTGGTTGACATCAACTCTGGAGTTCCGTAATCGTCGAATTTAATTCTGTGAAGACGTGTACACGTTATGTTAATGAATTAACTAGTTACTTACAGGCGCAGCATACCGATGTTCCAATTTTTTACAGTTTTAAGAAATGATTAAATTTTACTGAAGAGTTTCACGAATATTCTTTATAGCTGACAGAATACGTAACCGCTTCTCAATCGTCGACTGACCTCCGGGAGCGAGGCACGTTATCTTTTATGGAACTTCCCCACTTCGCAGACAATATCTGATCAAGCTCCTGCGTTCTCTGATAAATTCGAATACAATCATGTCACTCGACTCAACTCCTCCTTTCCGTCTTGTAAATTTATATTTCAAAGTTTCAATCTAATTAGTCACAGTTCCACAATTCCACAATTTTCATGCTCTTTAGTCAAATGTTTTAGGAACGAAAATACCTATAGTTTTTTTATCACTACGAATATTAGCAGTTTTTTATTGAATACATTACTTTACTATCATATTATTATCAGGTATCGTATAGTATATTTATATATACATAAAATATTTACGTATTATTTATATCGTGTTTACATCAATATTTTTCATGTAAACAGTACAAGCAATGTAAAATACATAAATTATTAGAAATTGAATAATACAATACAGAAAAAAGTAATTAAGTTTTATAATTATTAATTTTATCTGACTTTAATATTCCCAAGTAGAACAA
The DNA here is from genome assembly GCF_001594045.1 of Atta colombica. Taxonomy (NCBI): domain Eukaryota; kingdom Metazoa; phylum Arthropoda; class Insecta; order Hymenoptera; family Formicidae; genus Atta; species Atta colombica. The sequence goes on from NW_017259252.1 coordinate 66,957, forward strand.
CAAGTCACGATAACTTAAAACTTAAGACAGTTTTACAGAAATATAAGATCTATGAATATTCAGATTCTTAATCAGCAGACAATTCTTAAAGCGTCTTTTAAATATTTATTTTTCATCAAAAACAAATAATAAATATTTATTTTATTGTAAAACAAACACTATATATGTACTTTATATGTAAAACAAATATTTATTTTGTCTTTTATTTATATTTTTTATTAATTATGCGTTGTTTGATTTATTGTAAAAATAATATTAATTGTTTATTAAAATTTAATATATTTTATATTAATTATGAGATTTCTTACTCATGTTCTAATGAAATGATGATGATTAAAAGATAAACTCCGAAAATTAAGTTCTAAGATAAAAGTAAATAAAATATTTTGACAGTTTTTGATTCTCGCACCTAAACGTTTAGTCATATTGTAAATAGCACTTACACACAGACGATTTGTGTGTCATGTATACTATATACATACTTATGCGTGTTGATCACTATATACTATTACATGAATATCTTACGCACGCATACATGTAAATTTTCATATAACAATAACGTTTTAATTAGTCTAAGTCCAGTTTTAAGAATTCCACATTTCTTCGGACAAATTACGTATGTACTAGTCTGGATACTATTTCTTCTTCTTCTTCTTCTTTTTCTTCTTGTCCTTCAATGAATTTATGTTTCATTCCAGTGAATCAAATTACTACGATTTCATGGGCGAATCTGGAGACTATGTCTCTTTGAGGACAGAGGAGATTTCTTCTTTTTTAAAAGCTTATAATTTAACTTCTTGACCCAGTCAACTAAAGTCTCGCATTAACGAGAGCCGAAACTGAGCACTCTCCTACTTCTTTCGGAGGGGAATTTGAAAACACAAGCCCCCTTAAATATTCCCAAGATCACTACCCGGCAAAAAATTATTTATGCATAAATAAATATGTATAAACATACAAAAACACGCAGAAATATTTATAAATATGTATAATTATATATGAAATATGTTCATCCTTCTTTCTTTTGTAAAATTATTTTTGTGTATTAGTGTAATTGAAATAATAATAGTAACGTGAAAAACACAAAAAATATTGGGAGTACAAATAAGGGAGTAATAATAATAATAATTTCCGCCGTTTTTTATCAAAAATTAAGCATTTATTGTGAAAGAACGGTACATAATGTTTTATTCAAAATAATGGCCATCGCTAGCCATTACTTTTTCCCATCTTTCTGATATGTGGATATCGCGTCGGAAGAACGCTTCATCTTTTGAGACTATCATCAATACAATTTTTGGTATCTTCATATGATGTGAAGTGCTCAGACAGGCCATGCGTCATCGATCGGAACAAATGGTAGTCGGAAGGAGCAATGTCTGGAGAATACGACAGGTGAACTTCCCATTTGAATGTTTCTAAGCAGGTTTTAACCGGTGCCGCAATATGTGGTCGAGCATTATCATGCAGGAGAATAATTTTGTCATGCCTGGAATAGTAGTAGACGCGTTTTTCCTTGAGTGCTCGGCTCAATCTCATCAATTGTGTTCGGTAGAGAGCCCCAGTAATGGTCTCGTTCGGTTTGAGCAACTCATAATACACGACACCAAACTGATTCCACCAAATACACAACATAAGTTTTTTTTCATGAATATTCGGCTTGGTTGTCGATGTTGAAGCCAGATGGTCCCCATGATTTCCTCTTCTTTGGGTTATTTTGTGGATCCATTTTTCATCACCAGTGACTATATGATGCAAAAAAACCCTTTCGTTTATGCCTGGCAAGCAGCATTTCACATGTGAAAAATCGGTGTTCAACGTTTCTCGGCTTCAGTTCATATGGAACCCCATATGGAATCCTTTGCTTTTGAATCATTTCCAATGATTTCAAACGATATGAAATTGTTTGTTGAGTCACTCCTAATGTAAGTGCAAGTTCTTTTTGTGTTTGACACGAATCTTCATCCAATAATGCTTCCAATTCCGTGTCTTCGTACACTTTCGGCCTTCCATTCTTTGTCTTGGACGTTAAATTCACCGTTCTTAAACTTTTGAAACCATTCACGACAACTTCTCTCACTTAAGGCAACATCATCATATGCTTCTACAAGCAATCTATGAGCCTCAGCTGCAGATTTCTTCAAATTAAAGAAGTACATCAAAAGGTCTCGCAAATGACGCTATTCGGCTCAAAACTCAACATTTTTGTACAAAAAGAATATATGATGCTGATACAAAATCATTAATATTTCAAGGTTATGGTGTTGCCGGATGTCCAATCTTACGATATGTCATTTTACATCAAACAATTTTAACTATATTTATTATTTTAACTATATTTATTAGTTTCCGCCGTCTTTTGCAAACGGCGGAAACTTATTTGTACTCCCAATAATTAAAGGAATAACTTTCGCATTATTTTAGAAAAAAACAAGTTTGAAAAAATGTAAAAAAAATTGCCCATAAACATAATAATTTTATACATAATTATATGTAAGTAATTTTTTTACATTTCTTCAAACTTGATTTTTTTTTAAACAAATGCGAAAATTACCTTTTTAATTATTTTTAATTATTTTATTGTTTTTTTCACATTACTATTATTATTCTATTACATTAAAAAGTAATTTTACAAAAGATAAAAGGATGTATGCACATGTATGGATATATTTCATATATAATTATATATGTTTATGAATATTATGTGTGTTATACATATTTATATGTTTATATGTTTATATGTTTATATTTATATGTTTATTTATATGCATATTTATATGCATATTTATATATTTATACATATTTATGAACAATTTTACCGATTATTTTGTAAATACAGATTGCACAGCTTTTGTATAAATCAAATATCACGTGACAGCTCTGGAGTGCCATATTGGACAAAGAAATGAAAATCTCAATTTTGAAATTTTTTTGTTATTCTCAGCATAGATTTCATTTTGTAAACACGTATTAATGCGTATATATACTTTAATCCTGGAAAAAGATTTTCGAATCAGTAAAAGAGAAAGAAGTAATTATTATATAAAAATTATACGGTTTATTTGATACGGTTAATACAGACGACTTTAGGATCCTCTTAAAATCATTGCAAGTCATCACTAAAAAAACGTAAAATAAATACCATATTTATTTAATAAAATCGCGTGCGGGAAGAGAAAAGAACGTGACAGAGACTACACGAAAAGAAGAGAGAGAGAGAGAGAGAGAGAGAGAGAGAGAGAGAGAGAGAGAAAGAGAGAGAGAGAGAGAGAGAGAATAAGATGGTAAGTATAGACTGCAACGAGAGGAGAGAGAACTACATACTACAATGAATGGAAGGGAGGGGAAACGGGTTGGAAAGAGAACATAACGGGTGGAAGAGAAAAAGAACAAAATCCTTTTCCCGCAAACCTCTTGCCTATCGATACACTGCTCCCTCCTTCGGACCTAGCGTGACCTCTGTGACGTACTCCCTCCCCTCTTGATCCCTCATATACACATACACACCGCATATATGAATACGCACTAACACATAGTGATCCAAAACTCGCTTAGCTATTTTACTGGCTTTAATAATACCTAATATAAAAATATATACATATACATGTATGTATATATTATATTTTCTTTTTCTGACCAGTTTCACATTTTGGGCTTGAGAGAACGAGTGGTCGTTGTCCTCCGATTCTTTCCGCTTCATCGATGATACTTCTTCAAGTCGAGGTTGTGGACTCGATACTGATTCAAGGGCTAACCGATACGATCATAGAATAAAAAATTTGCTCACTATTACAAACAAAATTTCGAAGATAGATGTACATTCAGTGTGCCTTAAGTTGTAAAATTCCACAGCTCTAAATCTAAAAGAAACGCAATTTTTTTTCAAAAATTAGACTGTATTAAAAAATTTTCTCGAAATATGTCTTGTTTAAAAATTTTAATTTTAAAATCTATTTTCGAAAATAATATTTTTTCAAAAATTGGCCAATCTTTAGAATTTGAACTCATCAAAACAAATTCTTGAATCTACTTGTATATCCTTAATTGAAATTTATATTTTTTAATATAATATATTAAAAATAAAATAAATGAATTTTACGAAA
>NW_017259252.1:71159-72273 GCF_001594045.1 Atta colombica
ATAAGATTTTTATAATATAAAGTCTATATAATATAAATCTATATAGTCTATATAGTATAAATCTATATAGTATAAAACATTAGAAAAACTAACAGTAGTTTACAAGTAATAATAATTTAATGAAATATTTTTATTTTTATATTTATTTATCCAAAGATTAATAGAAGACATTTTAGTAATAATTTTGTGACTTTTCCAACATAATATTAAACTTTGGAATAGACTAATATTTAATCTTAATTCATTTTAGAAAGATGAGCCAATGGAAAAAAATATAATAAAACTATTATAATACTAATATTATAATGAAATTATTTTTGCTAATTTTAGTATTTTGAATAAATATATATGAAAAAGAGGATCACATTTGATTAAAACTACCTTTTTCTACCTGTTTTCTTTTTAATCGCCCAGGCAGAAAGAGATTCACGGTCGCGACTTGAAAAGCGAAATTAAAAATTGGTACTGATGGCTATGAGCGCATTTCATTTCGAACGCTTGCAACGGTTTGTAACGCTCGAGTATCTGTCTTTATTTAACTTTCGATTATCAGCAAGGATAAAATGATCTCATGAGCATTGAGAACGTTAAGTGGAACGTGTCTTATGAAATAGCTTTAGAATAGTTATTTCGTATATGCATGTAATAATGCTATTTGCGATATATTGCGTTTTAGTATCAAATATGAATATAAAATATTAATATTAGATGATTAATATTAATATTTAGATTAGTCCTGCGGTATTTTGTTAACTCAAAGTTATACTTATCTTTATCAATATCTTTATCAAAAATAAACGAAATTTAAATTTAAAACAACTTTAAACTTTAAAAATCTCTATTTTTATTGACCATTATTTTATTCATATAATATATGAAATCACTTAATGTGATTCTCCGTTAAACGAGAATTTATAGTTATAAAATTTTACATAATTGATTACTTATGTCTATTGGTGATATATTAAAATCTCTCCAATCATTTTATTTTTTGTCAGAAAACTGTCTGGTAAAATTACATGAACTATTAGACTGTAAATTTTAAAGTTTATGTTATCAAACTATGATGAAGACTGTGAGCCGAAACGTTTTTATACTATTAAATATAATTAAA
>NW_017259252.1:72591-74422 GCF_001594045.1 Atta colombica
TTCACATTGAGTTTCTTATATATAATTATATATACGTGGGTCATTTGATAAGTTTGATAAATTTCCATGAAATGGCGCTACAATCCGTTTGATGACGCGACAACTCGAAAGATCCACTCTTCGAACCCCTTCAGACCAAATTTCAGTCAGAAAGGATGCATAATTCACGTTTGGTAGTCATTTGAAGCAAGATTGACGCACAAAAAAGTGCTCTTCCATCAAGACAACGCGCTATCCCACAAGTCGACCGTTGCAATGACAAAACTACGAATTGGGCTATGAATTGATTCCTCATCTATTCTCCGGATTTGGGCCCGTGTGACTTCTTTCTGTTCTCAAACTTAAAAACTTGGCTCGGTGGGAAGAAATTCTCGTCAAATGAGAAAGTCATTGTCGCCGTCGATAAGTATTTTGCAGACTTTGAGACAGCCTACTTCAAATGATTACCAAACGTGAATTATGCGTCCTTTCTGGCTGAAATTTGGCCTGAAGGGGTTCGAAGAGTGGATCTTTCGAGATGTCGCGTCATTAAATGGATTGTAGCGCCATTTCATGGAAATTTACCAAACTTATCAAACGACCCACATATATATACACATATATATAATATATACTACATTTGTAGACATTCGAACTGCGCGCCGAATTGGTTTTTCCGGACTTACAAACGCAATTAGGCTGGGTTTTCACTTGACACTAGGACATTCATTTTCAGTCGAAATAGGATGCTTGATATTCGTCAATTTTCATCACGTGACTTGTTTTGACGCTGAAAATGAGCGTAGCGTTTTCAAGTGAAAACCCAGCCTTAAACTATTGAAATAATATCGCAAAATTAAATTGACAAGCAAATTTTAATAGTTTTGATGTTTGATGTTTAATTCGGTATCATATTAGAAAAACGTTAATGTGCTGAAAAATTTACTGCGAAAAATATTACCTCCGCTGGGAATCGAATTCGTATCTCTTTTTCTTCAATTCAACAATTTAAACTCCAAATATAAATCTACAAATACGGTATACATATCTGTATGTATATATATACTTATATTGAACATATATACTTATATATATTTATATTGAATTATTTAATCATCTTCAATATTCAGCTTTTCCTCTTTAATTTATAAATATTTTATATAATTTTTATAAAAAATTATAGTTCAAAACGCACAAATCGATATAAAATGATCCAAATAACGAGAATCTATATGAAAAATTTTAAAAGAAAATTTTGCCAGAGAATAAAAAACGAAATTTAACCAAAATTTAAATTGTCTTTTTGATAAAACTAAAAGATGTTTTACAAATATCTTTTCGTTTTGGCGAAAAGACACATGAAAAAATATCTTTTCGGCTCGGCTAAGATATTTTGCCGAGAAATTAAAAAAATTTTTATGAGAATTTTTTATGAAATGGATTTCCGATTATCGACAAGAAGATTAAAACTCCAGCTTTGATCATTATAGGCTTTAATATTGTTATTTATTAAATATATTAATTACTTTGTTAATTATATATCTCATTTTGCTCGTTTACTGATCATTATACTAACAAGGGGAACAGGGATCGGAGATTTTGATGCGCTTTTTATAGGCTGTTTTTAAGCGAAAAAAAACGATACGTGTCCGACCGTTTCAGCTATTAGCCCATAGTTTCGAAGAAATCGATTTTTTAAATAATTATTGTAATAATTTGAAAAACGTACTACTGAAAGTACGTATAAATGAAAATATCAGTATTTTTATAAATTTCATTTTAATTTAATGTTATTATTATTTATTTATTTTAATTATTTATTGATTGTAATGAAATTTCATGAAATTATATA